>NW_024727201.1:257500-382500 GCF_018991925.1 Homarus americanus
ATAAAGCCAAACAATAAGAACGAAAGAGAACAAGTGTGAAAATAAGAGAAAATAAGAAAGAGAGAATGATTAAGAATAAGAGAGGCAAAATGGAAGAATAAATAACAGCTAAGTTATAATCAAATCACCATAACCACTGTACAACATCACACAACAGTTGTAAATAAACACACACACATTTGGTGGACAACATGGCGGCGGGACAACACCAGCAGGGATGATAAATATAAACATTGTCAATAATAATATTTACTAAACCAAGAAGGTATCGAGTGTATAAAGATTATTATTATTATTATTATTATTATATTATTATTATTATTATCATTATCATTATTATTATTATTATTATTATTATTATTGTTATTGTTATTATTATTATTATTATTATTATTATTATTATTATTATTATTATTATTATTATTATTATTATTATTATTATTATTATTATTATTATTATTGTTGTTTTATTATTTCAGTGTTATATTGTTGTTGCTACATAAATTAAAGAAAATCTAGCCACAAAATTTATCATTAAAAAAACACACAAGAAAACAGCAGAAACATGACCTGGAAATAATGCTCCTGAATGAAAAAGGAAAAAAAACAGCTACACCATGAAAAGACACAAAAACACGACCCGGAAATACGGTTCATTTTGCGAACGTCAAGATAAAATACGGTTTGTGTTAGGGAGAATAGATTACCATTAGTCGTGTATGATTCCGAACACAATCCAGTATAATGATTCGAGTATGATGAGAGGATTGGAGGGACGATTGAATGAATGGAAATGATTGACAATGATGAGTGTAGTGGTAGAGGAAGACATCGTTTAGAGAATGATACTACACGGCTGTTTGGTCACTGCCGCAACCACGATCACCCTCCCTAATGAGCCGCAGTTCCGCCGCAGCTTACAATGGAAAAAAAAGTATTAACGTCTTGCGAGATGTTGCACGTGTAATCAGGGCAACAAAATGGCGGTGAATGCAACATGGCAACAGGACCCTGGCGGAAACAAGGCGTCCCAGAGGTGAAGATTTAGATCACGTGAGTGTTTATCGGGACCATAAATACATCGAGAAATACGATAAACGATCACTGCAGAATAACCTCCCTTGACAGCAACTTTGATACGATTAGTCGAGCGGTCGGTCGGTCGGTCGGTCGGTCGGGTGGAGTAAGTGAAGGGACGGGGAGGGGGTGGGTGTACGAGGCGGAGATCGCGCGAGCCTGGTCGGCACCGTCCGCGCCCTACGCCCACGATACGGAGATTAATGGGCGTGGATTTAATTTAGCAATCCCCTTGTAGTAAGTTCATTTGAAATGCAAGTTTATTTTTTTCTGTGGGTGTCGTGTTCAGCACAACCCTCGGTCACATCTGCAAATCGAGAGAGAAGTTGGATTGCAGGCGATATTGGCCGAGTAATGACGGTCCGCTCGCCACCCCCCGAGCGCAACGTGACTCCGGCCGCGCTGTACTCCCCTGGGCCTTGACGCAAGACCGCGCCATGCCACAAGCCTCAGTGAAGGAGAGAATCGACCGCCGCGCCTCTGGGGACATGACCCGTATGAGTGAGGGACGCCTTGTCCAGCTGGCGACCCTCGCTTCAAATGCGCACCACACGAAATTTGGTCGGTAGTCGGAACGGGGCGCTTCGGTGTTTTATCTGGCCATGATCGACCCGAAGGTACGTCAGGCGTGGGAATGGAAGCGAGCAGGAGTTGTGAGGCCCCTAGAGCACCCAGGGAGGAGGAGGAGCAGCAGCGTGGGGCCCCTAGAGCAGGTAAGGGCGACGCTCGACACGCGACGACCCACCTGCACCAGACTCCTCGCTAACGTCCTGCCGCCTCCGCCACCACCTGAGGCACCGTCGTCGACAACCTAATGTTCATACGATTAAAAAAGCGCCACTGACGATAGAAGACGAGCGAACGTTCGTCTGGCGCAACTCCCATAAGCGTGTCAGTGCTGAATGGAGCGGAGAGCCAGGCGCTGTTGACCGCTCGTACAGGCGCTGGATTTATGGTACGTGCCTATGTTTTACCACCTGGCTGTCTGGCCGTAACAAAGGACACGATGATGGGTTAGAGTTCCCTGTTCGCCAGACGCTGCTGTTGAGAGCTCCGTCAGGTGTGTGTCAAGGAGAGTTAGGTTCTTAGGATGCAAATGGCGTACTAATGTTCAGTCACCTGCATATTTATGTCTCATTTATACTGATAACCACACACACACACACACACACACACACACACACACACACACACACACACACACACACACACACACACACACACACACACACACACACACACACACCACACACACACACACACACACACACACACACACACACACACACACGCACACACCTCCAGGTCCTCGTTTCGTAACAAGAAATAGATCAAACCAAGGAAGTAAATAAAGCAATACTTGAATAATGATAATAAAAAAATCTGGGGCAGGAAAATGAAGGAGAGGAAAGTATATATTTATCGTTTTTGTCAGAGGAAAATTGACCTGATATGATACAACCTTCTTACGAGTTACTGATCTGTATTCCATATTTTTTTTTTTTTTGGGGGGGTATTGGCAACATTTTGGGCGGGAATTTGTTATGTACAAATAATAGTTTGTTATACATTCATGTTATGTATTTTAAAACGGATTATATTAAGAGAGAGTTAGTTTGCTGTCTATTGATAGCTAAAAGAAATAAATTATAGCTCGTTGTCTCTCTATAATTATATAACGTCTCAACTGATTTCATTCATTAAAAAAAAAAACAAAAACAAAAGTAAAACTATATCCAGATTTTAGTTTTAATGTCAGAGGAGAATCAGACCATAAACCTATTCACAGTAACACGAATCATTGAGTAGTGTGAAGAGTACTGGAGACTGAGGTTAAATCCAAGAGTCTACCACAATGACAAGACGTTTAGCCCTGTTCCTCTACCTAGCGTGAGGGCGAGGGGGCGAGAGAGGAGGGCGAGGGTGAAGGTTGCATCAGCCTCGTCGGAACATAATTAGACATTTAAACGGAAGTGTATTAGCGATGGTTCACGACTGCGAGCGGAGGAAGGAGGATTTGGCCGATGTTTGACAGGGAAAGTAAATTACCGCCTCGCTCCCCTTTAGAGCCTGACAGAGATGATCATACGAGGTTTTGGGGGTGGAGGAGGTCGGGGAGGAGAGAGGGGGGTGGGAAGGAGGGGTTAGGAGGAGGTAGAAATGGAGGAAGGAAGGAGGGACTGGTGAAGAAGGAAGAAAGGAGGGAGGGTGGGGCGGAAGGAGAAAGGAAATGAAAGGAAGGAAGGTCCGTCAGTTGGGAGGCAGGGAGGAAGGAGGAGGCGCATGAACTGTTTTGCTGCGTCGATTTTTAAAAATGTTGAAGTCTTCCCACGGTACCTGAGGTTGGCTGAGATAGTGTGTAGCTGGAGTGTGTCATGATGTATTGGGTGATCGAGGCCACAGGAACACCACACACTGATTGTTTAGTATTCATGAGGCTTCTAAAGGCATCAGTTGAGAGAGAAAGTCGGGAGAAAAAAATAATAAAATTGAAGTACAGTAAATTGGGATGGAATATTTATTTATTTTTATTTTTCGTCTGTTTTAAACTTGCGGTGATTTATTTTATTTATTTTTAAGTAGGAGATAAAAGTAGTTATTTACATTCATGATCTCTTACACAGGGTGGGGCAGGGAACACTTATCGCTTAGGCAGTTCATCTATTGAAAACCGAATTAAAATAAGAAGAATTAACTATTTCTTAACACCACCAACAACAACAACTATCTTGGAAGAATTTTTACAGGTAGTTATATAAATAATCTATACTCTTATAATTATCATACCTTCCTTCCTTCCTTCCTCCCTTTTATTGATAGTGAAAATCTGGAGCGTGCATTTTTGGAGACGTTTGTAACCTGTAAAGAAAGAAAATGAACGAATAAATAACTAAACACAAAAGAAATTAAAAAAAAAAAAAATTATAAACACGACTGCACTTGTAGGATTCGAACCCAAGACCTGTAGACATTTGTGGTACAGTGAGTGGCGCCATCACTAGACCGGTGTGGGTTCGAATCCTACTAAAGACAATAACATTCCCTGATACAATATTAACCCCGACTCTTATTGGTGTACTGTATAAACTTTCGTGAGATACTCTGAATAGTTTTGAAAATAATTAGAGTATATCTTCCCAGACTCTATTGGCAGAGAAGAGAATGTAACAGTTGATGGGAAATTAGTTACCCATAAGTGAAGGAAACAGTCAAGTATAAAGCATTAAAGAGGATATTTACAGAGCATCCGATCTTCAGACTAAGTGTGTTATGGTATTCAAGGGAGCGTATTTATAAACCTATGGACGGGTATTAATTCATCATCTATATCAAGAAATTAGTAAAATAACTCTAATATAACGCAAATTATGTATCGATTTAAAAAAAAAAAGATAACTATTTAATCTACATATATGGGACCTTAACTAAAGTAACATAGACATTTTAGAGTAACTTTGGATAATCTTCTAAGACGTATTTTTCACGGAGCGTCGGGGAAGGAGGAGGGGGAGGGGATGTTGTGCCATAGCTAAATAGGGTTTATCTTAGTCCGTGACCAATTAGACCTGGCATATTTGTTTCTCATCCCCGTGTTACGGTCACCCCCGGCACGCTAATCGAGAGTTCATGTTGGCTATTACACTTTACATTGTGAAATTGCTGAAGCATAAAATTGACTTTGAGTTTAATTCTAATATATATGTAATTTCCAGAACGTTTACGGATATTTGTATCTTCGTGAACAAAGAAGCTAGCGAGTACTTTTTCTGTGTGTGTGTGTACTGTCTGGTTACTTACCACTAGCATAATAAGTATTGCTATTTACTGCAGGGGATTTTTATTTTGTTTTGGCGAGGAAAACACAAAATCCTTCCAGCTAGTTCTTGGCAGGATCCTTCCAGCTAGTTCTTGGCAGGATCCTTCCAGCTAGTTCTTGGCAGGATCCTCAGTTCTTGGCAGGATCCTTCCAGCTAGTTCTTGGCAGGATCCTTCCAGCTAGTTCTTGGCAGGATCCTTCCAGCTAGTTCTCGGATCCTTCCAGCTGTTCTTGGCAGGATCCTTCCAGCTAGTTCTTGGCAGGATCCTTCCAGCTAGTTCTTGGCAAGATCCTTCAGCTAGTTCTTGCAAGATCCTTCCAGCTTTCTGGCAGATCCTTCCAGCTAGTTCTTGGCAGGATCCTTCCAGCTAGTTCTTGGCAGGATCTTCCAGCTGTTTGGCAGGATCCTTCCAGCTAGTTCTTGGCAGGATCCTTCAGCTAGTTCTTGGCAGGATCCTTCCAGCTAGTTCTTGGCAGGATCCTTCCAGCTGGTTCTTGGCAGGATCCTTCCAGCTGGTTCTTGGCAGGATCCTTCCAGCAGTTCTGGCAGGATCCTTCCAGCTGGTTCTTGGCAGGATCCTTCCAGCTGTTCTTGGCAGGATCCTTCCTCAGTTCTTGCGGGATCCTTCCAGCTTTTGGCAGGATCCTTCCAGCTAGTTCTTGGCAGAGTCTGACAGGGTATAGGTTGTCACGATCCTTCCAGCTAGTCTTTGACAGGGTGCAGACTGACAGGGTCTTAGCACTGACCCTTCCGGCTTCCTGACCGCCTGGTGTGATACTGATCATTCATCACCAAGTCACCTCCAGCGGGGAGGAGCGAGCAACCGTGTAAACAACCCAAACCAGTAGTTAGGGGTCGTTTGAGTAGTTACCGTGTCTTGTTACGGTATGAATACATTCTCTTTCTTCCAACTTTCTACACAGAAAAATGATATTGCGATTATTTTTTATTAATATGAATACAAAAATGAAGTGAAAATTCTGACATGAGTTATTTTCACCCGTGTTGTAGGATGTAAACATGAGTTACCTTCACCGTGTTATGTTATATGCTCTTATATTGCCTTAAGACATCTCCTAACAACTAAAGACGTTGGTGATCATTTCTTCATCGTCATCACGCAGGAAGAGCCCAGCAGTGCACAAAGCTCTCTTGTTGAGGTCAGGTCATCCCATCTCGTGTGACCTCGTGTTTGAGAATGACGCCCCACCTTGTTTTCCTTATTAAGACCAGCGCCACCTACTTCTGCCCTCCTCTCCATTCCCACTCACTTCCATCCACTTTCATTTATTCCCATCCTCATCCACCCACTGCTACCCACTTCCAACCACTTTCATCCATTCTCACTTACACCCACCCAATCCCACCCACACCCACCCAATCTCACACCCACTACCTCCTACACACAACCACACCCACTTATTCTCACCACTTCCACCCAATGAACCACACACACACACACACACACACACACACACACACACACACACACACACGTTAGCAATCTTGAACTGTTATTGCATGCATTGAAATCTTGTTGCAGCGATCCTTTATATTTTAGTGGACGCGTGTGGTTAGGTGTAACTGGTGACTGTTTCCCGTCTGTCTCTCTCTCTCTCTCTCTCTCTCTCTCTCTTCTCTCTCTCTCTCTCTCTCTCTCTCTCTCTCTCTCTCTCTCTCTCTCTCTCCTCTCTCTCTCTTATTTTCTCTTTCTATTTTCTGTCTTCCTCTGTATAGTTATTCATATTTGACTATGTATGTATGTATGTATGTATGTATGCATGTATGTATGTATGTATGTATGTATGTATGTATGTATGTATGTATGTTGGGAGATGCCACAATCTTACATTCTCTTGTCCAGTAAGCCCAGCTGGTGACGATCTGTGTGTGTGTGTGTGTATGTGTGTGTGTGTGTGTGTGTCATCAGTGAGTGGCCTTGCTTAACTTGTTCTCCTCTACCCAGGTCCACTTCAACGTCCCTCCTCCCCCCCCTCCTCCCCCCTCCTCCCCTCCTCCCTTTCAAATCCTCACCTCCCACTGCCATCTCTCCCCTCACCCAAAGCGTGCTGATATTTTGTCTTCCTCCCCTCCTCCTCCCTCCCCTCCCCTCCTCCTCCCTCCCCTCCCTCCCTCCTCCCCCCCCTCCCTCCAGTTGCATGACCCCGTGCTTCCAGCTTAAGTGTACCCCCCTCCCCCTCCCATGTCACCTCTCCCCCCCTCCCCTCCATTTTACCACACCTTCTTTCTTGTCACCACACCCTCCTCCTCCTCCTCCTCCTTGTATTCCCCCGCCTCTCCTCCCTCCTTGTTCATTACACCTCCTCCTCCTCCTCCTCCTCCCTCCTTGTATTCCACCGCCTCTCTCCCTCCTTATTTCGTTACCTCCTCCTCCTCCTCTTCCTCCTCCCTCGCCCTCCTCCTCTTCCTTCTCCTCCTCTTCTTTTGTCATCCTACAACTCTATAGTCTTACCTCCCCACCCAACCCCTCCACCCTTACCTACCCACAACAACCTCTCCACCCCTTACCTCCCCACCAACAACCCCTCCACCTTACCTCCCCACCAACAACCCCTCACCCCTTACCTCCCCCACCACAACCCCTCCACCTTACCTCCCCCCACCACAACCCTCCCACCCCTTACCTCCCCAACAACCCCTCCACCCCTTACCTCCCTCTCCACCCCTCCACCCTTACCTCCCCACCACCCCTCCACCCCTTACCTCCCCCACCTAACCCCTTACCTCCCCACCACAACCCCTCCACCCTTACCTCCCACCCCAACCCCTCCACCCTTACCTCCCCCACCAACAACCCCTCCACCCCTTACCTCCCCCCACCACAACCCCTCCACCCCTTACCTCCCCCAACCCCTCCACCCCCACCTCCCCCACCAACAACCCCTCCACCCCTTACCTCCCCCACCACAACCCCTCCACCCCTTACCTCCCCCCACAACCCCTCCACCCTTACCTCCCCCCCACAACCCCTCCACCCCTTACCTCCCCACCAACAACCCCTCCACCTTCCCCCACCAACAACCCCTCCACCCCTTACCTCCCCCACAACCCCTCCACCCCTTACCTCCCCCACCAACCCCTCCACCCCTTACCTCCCCCACCACAACCCCTCCCACCTTACCTCCCCCCTCAACCCCTCCCACCCTTACCTCCCCCCACCCCAACCCCTCCACCCCTTACCTCCCCAACACCCCTCCACCCTTACCTCCCCACCAACAACCCCTCCACCCCTTACTCCCCACAACCCTCCACCCCTTACCTCCCCACCAACAACCCCTCCACCCCTTACCTCCCCATCAACAACCCTCACCCCTTACCTCCCCTCCAACCCCTCCATCCCTTACCTCCCCCCACCAACCCCTCACCCTTACCTCCCCACCAACAGCCCTCCACCCCACCTCCCACCAACACCCTCCACCCCTTACCTCCCCCACCAACAACCCCTCCACCTTACCTCCCCAACAACCCCTCACCCTTGCCTCCCCCACACCCTCCACCTTACCTCCCCACCACAACCCCTCCACCCCTCCTCCCCCACCACAACCCCTCTCCACCTCCCCCCACAACCCTCCACCCCTTACCTCCCCACCACACCCCTCCTTACCTCCCCACAACAACCCTCCACCCCTTACCTCCACCAGCAACCCTCCACCCTTACCTCCCCCACCCAACCCTCACCCCTTACCTCCCCACCACAACCCCTCCACCCTTACCTCCCCACCAACAACCCCTCACCCATTACCTCCCCCACCACCAACCCCTCCACCCCTTACCTCCCCCACCACAACCCTCCACCCCTTGCCTCCCCCACCAACAACCCCTCCACCCCTTACCTCCCCCCCACCAACAACCCCTCCACCCCTTACCTCCCCCCACTACAACCCCTCACCCCTTACCTCCCACCACAGCCCCTCCACCCTTACACTCCCCCACCAACAACCCCTCCACCCCTTACCTCCCCACCAACAACCCCTCCACCCCTTACCTCCCCATCAACAACCCCTCCACCCCTTACCTCCCCTCACCAACAACCCCTCCACCTTACCTCCCCCACCAACAACCCTCACCCCTTACCTCCCTCACCAACAACCTCTCCACCCCTACCTCCCCCACCAACAACCCCTCCACCCCTTACCTCCCCACAACAACCCCTCCTACCTCCCCACCAACAACCCCTCCACCCCTTACCTCCCCCCACCAACCCCTCCCACCCTTACCTCCCCAACAACCCCTCCACCCCTTATCCTCCACCACAACCCTCCACCCCTTACCTCCCCCCACCACAACCCCTCCACCCCTTACCTCCCCCACCACAACCCCTCCACCCCTTACCTCCCCACCACAACCCCTCCACCCTTACCTCCCCACCAACCTCCACCCCTTACCTCCCCCACCAACAACCCCTCCACCCCTTACCTCCCCACAACAACCCCTCCACCCCTTACCTCCCCACCACAACCCCTCCACCCTTACCTCCCCACCACCCCTCCACCCCTTACCTCCCCACCACAACCCCTCTCAGCACATTCTTCCTCTCAGGTCACCACACTTCCACTATTTTTACCTCCTTCTTACTCCACCTCCTCATCCACATTCCTCTCTCTCTTTCCCTCACCACTACTCCATCCACTCCTTACTCGTCAACACTCCTCCATCACCACCCTCCTCCTCCTCCTCCACCAGCACCTCACCCCCACCCCCCCCTCCCCCCCTCCAAGCACCTCCTGCGGGTGACTCATGGCTGCATGTTGTCTTGTGCTGACCCTCTGAAATCAGCTTCTCCTCCTCCCTCTCTCTCCCTTCCTCACCCTCCCATCCCTCCCCCCCCTCTCTCCCCCCTTCCCTCATCTCATACCCCCCCACCCAGCTCCCCGACCACTGAGCAGCTGTGCCCACGCCGGGGCCATGAATGAGTGTCGAAAAGGTGAAGTGAAATGAAAGAGAGAGGAAGGTGAAACAGGAACGCCAAAGCATGCAGTTCAGTTCCCCCTCCCATCTCCTCCCTAGCCCCCCCCTCTCTCTCTCTCTTCCCGCTACCTCCCCCCCCCCCCTCCTTCCTCCCTCCCCCCCCACTTCCCTCCTTACTTCACCATCTCCCTTCTCATACAAGCAACCTTTCACCACCACCACGCCTCACTGCCACATCCCTCTCACCACCACCACGCCCTCACTGCCACATCCTCTCACCACCACCACCCTCACTGCCCACATCCCTCTCATCACCACCACGCCCTCCACTGCCACATCCCTCCTCACACACCACGCCCCACTGCCACATCCCTCTCACCACCACCACGCCCTCACTGCCACATCCCTCTCACCACCACCACGCCCTCACTGCCACATCCTCTCACCACCACCACGCCCTCACTGCCACATCCCTCTCACCACCACCACGCCCTCACTGCCAATCCCTCACCACCACCACGCCCTCACTGCCACATCTCTCACCACCACCACGCCCTCACTGCCACATCCCTCCACCACCACCACGCCCTCACTGCCACATCTCTCACCACCACCACGCCCTCCACTGCCACATCCCTTCACCACCACCACGCCCTCACTGCCACATCCCTCTCACCACCACCACGCCCTCACTTTCCCAAACACCTACCCATTCTTCTCCTCTCATGTATGCTATCTCCTTTCCTTCCTTCTTTTTCTCCTCTTCCTCTTTCTGTTTTGTCTCCAAATTATGTCTCCCATCTTCTCTTTTACACCCTCCTCCCTCCCTCCCTTCATCCCCCCTTCATCCCCCTCCTCCTCCTCCATCCTCCCTCCCTCCCTCCTCCTCCATCCTCCTCCCCCTCCTCCTCCCTCCTCCCTCCTCCTCCCCCTCCTCCTCCCTCCTCCCCTCCTCCATCCCTCCCTCCCTCCTCCTCCTCCTCCAGCACACACACCATCCAGTCTCACCTTGCTTCCTTCCCTCCTCATTCTGGTCTACCTCCAACACCTTATATTTTTTTCTCCTCACTCCTCTCCTTTTCTCCTGACCTCCTCCTCCCCCACATTCCTTCCCTCACTTCTTCCTCCATGCCCTTCTACACCGCTTTTCTTTCCTCTTCCATTTTCATTCTTTCCACCCATTCAACCCTTTTCTCCCCTGTCCCCATTCCACTTTACCCTAATACCTTCGTCCCACTCCCCATCTCCTTCCTTCATCTCCCCACCCTCCCCCCCCCTCCCCAGGCCAACACTGCGTCCTCCCTAACTCTATCATCAGCGGGCTCATAACACAAAGGTCCTCCCGGCGCTCTAGTAATGACCTCTGCTTAGAATACTTAGTTAGAGCATATACTCTTAACCTGTTGTTAGTTTAAGTGTGCATCTGAGGGCAGGGCTGCCAACTGCCATTTGTTTGTGATTTTGTAGAGATCTTCCGTGAGTCATTTAAAGGTTGATGGTGACTGGTTTGTGGTAGTTCTTTTAAGTTGGGGTTCACTTGTTGTGTTTAGTGCGGGTACAAAGGCGTGGGAGCTCCCCTTGAGGTCTGCACGCCAGCTAAACAACGTCGCGCGTGCGTAGAAAGTTGGCTCTAGGAGGCGCTGCGTCGGGAACAAGGTGGTGTGCGGGCAGGAGCTCCTCAGGAGGGCCATGATGTGTGGTTACCTTCATCCCTCCCTCCCTCCCTCCCTCCCGCCCACACGTTACGCTCGGGGAGGTCCGTGCCCGTTTGTTGCTGCTGCCGCCTCCCTCGTCAGTAGAAAGTTAGAGGAAGGGGGTGAGAGGGAGACACTGACACCACGGGTACCGCCTCACGACCCGCTGATGGTGATGGACTGAACCACTTGCAGGGCGTCCGGTAGAAAGCTGGTGACGAGGAAGTGGTGGATAAGATAGGGTTCACGTGCCTTAGGGGGGAAGGGGGGGGGCCAGGCCGCGGGGGGAGGTGGTGGGTGAGTCTGCATCCGCCCCCTCCTCCCCCAACCTTACCCCCAGGCGACGTCAGCATCTCAACCTCAGCCATAAAGCCAACAAGAGAACCACTAGAGTCTCATCACAGGTCCTCGTTCACGGTTTTTTGTTGACAATTTCATCCATTCCTTGACGTGGTTCCTGTTGGCTTCTCCGTTGACGCTGTATAATCAATGCCTTTGGTGTTGACAATATCCATCACTTTTCGAGTAGTTTTGAGTCGTTAAGTCATTACTAACAGGGTGATTAACAACGTGCCTCAGAGATACACAGCCTTGGTAATTACCTATGCTAAAGACTCGACCATTAAGAATCAGTTAGGAACCACATAGAAACACGATTAGAGGTACTTAGTCATTTTAACACAGCCAGCGGAGGAGAAGAGGAGAAACATACCGAAGGAGAAGTAAAGAGAGAAACATACAGCCGAAGGACAAACAAGACTGAGAAACATACAGCCGAAGGAGAAGTAAGAGTGAGAAACATACAGCCGAGGGAGAAGTAAGAGGAGAAACATATACAGCTGAAGGAGAAGTAAGAGGAGAAACATACAGCTGAAGGAGAAGTAAGAGGAGAAACATACAGCTGAAGAAGTAAGAGTGAGAAACATACAGCCGAAGGAGAAGTAAGAGAGAGAAACATACAGCCGAAGGAGGAGTAAGAGGAGAAACATACAGCCGAAGGAGAAGTAAGAGAGAAACATACAGCTGAAGGAGAAGTAAGAGGAGAAACATACAGCCGAAGGAGGAGAGAGAGAAACATACAGCTGAAGGAGAAGTAAGAGGAGAAACATACAGCCAAGGAGAAGTAAGAGGAGAAACATACAGCCGAAGGAGAAGTAAGAGTGAGAAACATACAGCCGAAGGAGAAGTAAGAGTGAGACACATACAGCCGAAGGAGAAGTAAGAGTGAGAAACATACAGCCGAAAGACAAACAAGAGTGAGAAACATACAGCCGAAGGACAAACAAAGCTGAGAAACATAACAACCTTACACCCCAAAATTAACCTTCTCACCCACTCTACACCCAACAGAGCCTCACCTTCTCATACTGATTCAATGTCTCTCACTCATTCTAGGAGGAGAAGCATGATTGAGTCTAAATCTTTCTCTCATGCTCAGAGAACATAGCTGTCAGGGCTGGAGACTTAGTGTTCTGTCGCTAGTCAAGAGAACACGAGAACACGAGAACACGAGAACACGACGTGGATGGAAAATGAACGTTATATCCATTAGAACGTCCAGAACCACAAGAACGCTCAAGGTGTGTGTGTGTGTATGTGTGTGTGTGTGTGTGTGTGTAGTGTTATTTATGGTATGTTGTCTCATTTATATAAAACATGATATTTTGCACACACACACACACAACACACACACACACACACACACACACACACACACACACACACACACACACACACACAGAGTCTACAACGTTAACCGTATGCAAAAAAAAAAATCTAAATAAAAACTAATTCAGAAGATATACTTACAAGGTATACTCACAGGAAATAAAGGTATATTCAGGTATTATAATCAGATATATTCACTCTCAGGTATATATCAACATATTCTTGCGAGTTATACAAGGTGTTAAAAGCCTTCAGCTGTGTCAAGTTGCTGGGAATTCCTGAGAGAGTGAAGCATTTTTCAAGGAGGAGGAGGAGGAGGAGGAGGGGGAGGAGGAGGTGAAGGAAGAGGAAGATGAGGAAGAAGAAGAATAAGGAGGAGGAAGAATAAGAAGGGTGGGTTAGAGGCCTACCAGTATAGTGACTAGGTCTTTAGCAGGAGCTGCTGAACACGACCTACCCAGAGGGAGAGAAGCCTCTTCCTCTTTCCCATTTCTTCTCCCCCTTCCTTTTCTTCCTCCTCTTCTTCCCCTCTTCTTCTCCTCCTTCTCCCCGTCTTCCTCCTCCTCGTTCTCCCTCCTTCCTCCTTTCCTTCTCCTCTTCCTCCTCCTCCTCTTTCTTCTTCCTCTCCTCCTCCTCCTCCTCCTCCTTCTTTCTCCTCCTCTCTCCTCCTCTAACACATAAATTTTATTTGTTACCATCTCCTGGCTATAATAAACCTTCTAGGAGGAGGAGGAGGAGGAGGAGGAGGAGGAGGAGGTGAAGGATGATAATGATGATGATGTGGAAAGGAGGAGGGAGGTAGAAGGAAGGAAGAAGGAAGAATGTAGATGAGAAGGAGATAAATAAGAAAAGTAGCAGAAAAAGTCAAGAATGAAAAGAAGAAGAGAGAGAGAAAGCAAAGCAAGCAGGCAAGGAAGCGGCAGGTGGAGGGCGGTGTTGCAGAGTACCGTTCACTCTGCCTCCCAGCTGCCCCAAGTTCTCTCAGAGACTATCAACTGTAAAAACATCTCAAGTCATTTACCTTTTCATAATGTCTTTTTAACCTATGTTCAACTAATATTAATCACAGGTATTCGTTTATTTATTTCTATTTGGGGGAGGGGTGTAAATTTAACCAGGTAGAAGTAATTACAAAGGTGATATAACTTAATCAGGGGATAATTATTTGTCGGTTTCTGGTACAAGTTGGGACGTGTTTTTTTTTATTTTTTTTAGATTTCAACCTCCTCCCGTGATTTCTTCAGGCAAATGTGTGTGTGTGTGTGTGTGTGTGTGTGTGTGTGTGTGTGTGTGTGTGTGTGTGTGTGTGTGTGTGTGTGTGTGTGTGTGTGTGTGTGGAAAAAACTAACATTAGGTTCAAACTAGTATTGACTTAGATAATATCACTTATTACAACCTCTTGACAAACCCGACACGAGAATTGAACAAGTAATTTGTGTGGGCTAGGTTGCACATCTCTACATAGTGATGAAGATATGTTCTCTACCAACGGACACACACAGACACACACGAACACAGACGACAGGCCACACACAGACACACACACACAGACACACACAACAGACAGACACACACACAACCACAGACACACACAGACACACACAGACACAGACAGACACACACACACAGACACACACACACACAGACACACACACAGACACACACAGGACACAGACAGCACACACACAGACACAGACAGACACACACACAGACACACACACACACACACAACACACAGACACACACAGACACACACACAGACACAGACAGACACACACAGACACACACACACAGACATACACACACACACAGACACACACACACACACACAGACACACACACACACACACAGACAGACACACACACACAACACACAGACACACACAGACACACACAGACACACACAGACACACACAGACACAGACAGACACACACACAGACACACACACACACAACACACAGACACACACAGACACACACACAGACACACAAGACACACACACACACACAGACATACACACACACACAGACACACACAGACACACACAGACACAGACAGACACACACAACACAGACAGACACACACACAGACACACACACACACACACACACAACACACAGACACACACACACACAGACACACACAGACACAGACAGACACACAGACACACACACACACAGACATACACACACACACACACACACACACACAGACACACACACACACACAGACAGACACACACACACACACAACACACAGACACACACACAGACACACACAGACACATTCAAACACACACAGACACACACACACAGACCCCACACAGACACACACACACACACACAGACACATACAGGCCACACATATTACACACACAGACACACACAGACACACACACACACAGACACACACAGACACACACACAGACACACAGACACACACACAGACACACAGACACACACACACAGACACACACAGACACAGACACACACACACAGACACACACACAGACACACACAGACACACACACAGACACACACACAGACACACACACAGACACACACACAAGGCCACACACAGGCCACACACAAGACAGACACACACACAGACACAGACACACACAGACACACACACAGACACACACACAGACACACACAGTACACACACAGACACACACACTGAACACACACACACACACACACACACACACACACACACACACAGACACACACACACACACACACACACACACACACACACAGACACAGACACACACACACAGACACACACAACACAGACACACACACACACACACACACACACACACACACACACACACACACACACACACACACACAACACACACACACACACACACACACACACACACACACACACACACACACACCAGAAGACGTAAAACCTCACCTGTCGTGATATGTTAGACCTCAGTGGCCACCTGACTATACCACGATTACCTCACTAATTATATCTATCACCTGTAACATGATAAAAAAAAACTAGTGTATGATGTAGGATTTTTTGAGTTCGTCCTCTTGGTCTGTGGTGAGCACGAGGCAGCTTCCACACTTGTTTCCCACAATACCTGTCGACACGCTTTACTCCCACTTTTTTTCAGTTTATTTAAGTATCATTCGAATCATTTTCATTAAAAGATGAATATTAATGAACCAATAATCGAGACACGCTTCATGACAGTAAGACAAAGTGTATCTGTACAATTATGTGCGTCAATATTACAATATATATACACGGTAACATTATGGAAAAAGTAATGCCGTACTGCTAGAAGACTGTTTGACAACTTTATGGGTTCAAATACCATAAGACATCCATAGTCATACCTACGGTTGACTGTATTACGGTGATCTGTTAATGTAACATCTACAAGACTGTCCAAGTAATGTGATGGACTGTACAGTAGGTTTATAATGGATGGTGTCAAAGGTTATGACGCAGCGGTATAATGCAAAATATTGTCTACATATTATGAATTTCAGTGGGAGTATAGTGCAAGAAATAGTAGTAGTCCAGACTTCTCTTCCAGGCTTGTATTATGACCAATGGCTTCCAGACCTATATTCCAGACTTCTCTTCCAGGCTTGTATTATGACCAATGGCTTCCAGACCTATATTCCAGACTTCTCTTCCAGGCTTGTATTATGACCAATGGCTTCCAGACCTATATTCCAGACTTCTCTTCCAAACTTGTATTATGACCAATGGCTTCCAGACCTATATTCCAGACTTCTCTTCCAGGCTTGTATTATGACCAATGGCTTCCAGACCTATATTCCAGACTTCTCTTCCAGGCTTGTATTATGACCAATGGCTTCAGACCTATATTCAGAGCTTCTTGGGCATATTATGACCAATAGCTTCCCGAACCTATGTTAAATTCTCTTCGAGCTTGTATTATGACCAATAGCTTCAGACCTACTCTTCGAACTTCTCTTCAGGCTTCTATTATGACCAATGACTTCAGACCTATGTTAGACTTCTAAACAAGTTTAATTTGAACTGCTTGTGTTCAGAGAGAGAGATAGAGAGAGGGGGCCAACGGTAAATTCTTCGCTAATCCATAAATTTTCTTCGAGAACCAGTTAATTATCCGCTCCAGGAGACTGGAAGAAGTGGAAGAGGTTAGATAAAGGTTAAAGAGTTTTCAATTTACCCTCCCTCCTCCCTCCCTCCCTCTCTCCCTCCCTCCCTCTCTCCCTCATCTCTGTGTAAATGTGGAACGGAATCTTGGCCTTCTACGCTTCATACTGATTACAACGATGGATATTTTCATGCCTGATAAACGTCCGCGGTTTGATCTAGGTCCCTGTGTCGTGGTGAATGTTCTGCCCAATGAGGGTGGTTCTGCCCCTCAAGAGATATTAATGTCCGTTCGAGAGTAAATCCAGAATCCGGATCGTCTTTCGCGGCGTTCGTGAGGGTTTATTTTGGTTAGGGGATTGTGTTTATGTTTTAATGTATAATTAGAGGGACTTTTTTCTCATGATGTGGCCTTGTAAAAGAATAATGTGACGATGTTGTATAAATAACCTGGGTAAACACAAGATATACACTCTGCCACGTTCATAGAGTAATGCGGTTTATATAATTTACAATAAAAGTTTAAAGTCCTGCTATAAGAGTCGAGATAAGCTTAGGTCTATAGAAACAGAGCCGCCATTTGGAATGAAGTCACCATCTTCCCTAGACTTTGTTTTGATAATGCCTGATGCTTGGTAAACATGACAACATAGTGCTGTTATTGTTTTGATGATTCACTAATGAACCACTGGGATATATCATCATTTATATTAATTAATGGGTAAAATTTTACTTTAACTACCATAAGTATTTGGATGTTGTGAGTGGAGACAGGTTATATTGGTCATCCGTGTACTTAGACATATAGACTATGTTTTTTTCTGATGGTCTGCGATGTGTTATGATCGACTTAGACCTTCACTTCTATCGGAAATCACTAGTTTTGAGTTACTACCTCCCCCTCCCCCCTTACCGGTGTATGTTAAGCTAATCTTATAACTTATAATATAACTTACCATACCCTAACCTAACCTAACCTAACCTAACCTAACCTAACCTAACCTAACCTAACCTATGATCTGTATTTTCTTATGCGATCGAAAAATGTTTTGCGACAAAAATCCCGTAGAGATAATGTGTGTTATTGTTTAAAGTAATCCCATAGTCAGAATCTTAAGGTTCCCCAGATGACCAAAACCAAAATAATACTAATAATGGTTGGAATATTTATACTATGAAATTTGTAGTATGGGCAGCTTATATCCATTGAATTAGTTTATGTGCTTAGTAATATTTATATATTCAAAATAGTATTACTGTGTTGCAGAGTAAAGCACAATTGATTATTTAATAATATTATTTACAGAGCCGATCAGCCGAGAAGGTTGGACAACTACATCCAGGGTTCATCAAGGAAGAGGAAAGAAATTTACCAAAAGTAGATGTGTTTATGACTGTAGAGTATTATCCAGAACTCAGCCATCCAGCTATGAAGCACGTTTACATCTGTCATCCGATCATCCCCTGGTCATGGTCGTCCCTGGTCCTTCCACAACATTAAATATAGAGAACAGTGACGAAAACTTCCAGACATGAAATAGAGAACAGTGACGAAAACTTCCAGACATGAAATAGAGAACAGTGATGAAAACTTCCATGTTGGAGTTATCGGTCTTGTGCATCATTTAGGCACCCAGCAAGTTAATACACATTGATACTTGAGCAGTAATTTATTTTAACCTAAAAATAAGGATTGCCTGTGTATATCAACATTGTATATGGCCACAAGTCCTGTGTTTCTGCAGGTAACACCACATACACCACAGCTGGCTGCCTCCAGACTCCCTCTCGGCGGCTCGAGCCAGTATGTGACCTCACAACCAATCACAGAGCTTTTCGCAGTCACGTGACTTTATAGCAACGTTAACCCTTATTTTTTTTTTACATTTTTTGGCCTAATTTATTTAAAATCATCATTACCATAGTGAATTTAAGCGTTTTCTTTACCCACTGACCTGCTATCTTACGAAAAAATTCCGACCGACAACTCGTCCATTGGTAGACGTTGGTGGTTAGGGTTTCATGTGCTCAAAACAATAATACAAACACAAGATAAGGAACACGTCTAACCTGTGGCAAAATACTCTCAAACACAGACACATTCTCTCAAACATCACAAGATGGAGGATGATGAAGAATATTAAGGTTATAGGGTGACTTTAACAGCAAAGACCAGTGAATTATGGCTTCTTTCATATTAAACCAGAGGAGAATATCCACACTTTCGATTCTCATTGTCCCCAGCAAATGGAACTCTGTCGCTGTGGTGAGTTAGTGTATACCTACGATCACCTGTCCTGCTCCAACACCTGTCTGGGATTGATCTGGAGACGAGACATAACATACGAGGTCTTTCAATAGCCAGAGTTTAAGCTGCCAGTCATAACCCCACGAGTGATATTTTGTGACGTTTATTTGATTAATCTTTGACAGTATCGACTTCCTAGACACCAGCGATTGAAATTTTGTTTTCATCCTATTTTGGCCGTGTGAGTGTGGCGGGTCTTAAACACCTGTCGTGCCCCCGGTGTGAGGACGTCCCCGCCACACACACACCCAGGCCAGGGGAGGAGGTGCCAACTGCTGTGTGGTGGTGTTGTGGAGGAAGACACCAGGTGCCCTCAGGAGCCACCACAATAGTTTGTAGTTAATGTCTTACAAGTTATCTTTATCCAGGTAAACTCTAGGCTATAATAAACGTAAACACAGGTGAGTTACCCGGTAATAACAGGAGTAAAGTCACCACAAACCACAACACACTTGAGACATCTGAGAATCCGGCTGAAGTAATACAAATGTTATAAGTTTCTTATCTCAGAAAATGTTGATAATTCTAGTGAATATTGATTTTATATTACAGGTTTTTACTCTACCATTTGTGAGGATCAGGTGAGGTGTTTGTGTTTTTGTGGGAGAGTGAGGTGCTGTACCATTAACCTGATCAACAGCTGCTACAGTTACTACCACTATAATGATGATGAGAGCAATAGTTACTACTACTATTATTAGCGTTACTGCCGCTACTGTTACCACATCCCCAGCCACTACAGACAACTGCTCCTGCTACTACACCCTCCCCCTACACCACAGTCAGGAGTTGCCCTGCGCCCTACAAAAACACCTATTGCCGTACCCTGAGGCCTCGATCGGGAGCCGCTGAAGGAGTGGGCGGGTAGGCGGGCAGGCAGTGGGTGTGTGGGCGTCTCCACCAGCGCCCCTGGACATCATGACTTGGTGCCCTCGCCCTCCTCCCGTGGGCAGTCAAGCCCACGCCCCTCCCTCCTCGCCTGGGGGATGCAGGGTCCACAAGGTCAAGAGAAAGTCCCCGCCCGAGTGTCCATCTCGCAGACGCCCCGGCACGACTCTCCCGCGGGTCAAGAAAGTCTCTCCCTCCTGAAGAAGTGGAGTCCCTCCAGGAACGTCTCCTCCACTGACGTATTTGCACGCCGACGACCCGATTAAGGTCCCGCGGCGCCCTCTAATAATAAATCGCGGGTGATAAAGATCACCCCCGTCGCCTTGCGCAACTATCCTGCCGGGAGATCAAGACGGTCGGTGATGAGTTGTAACCCTTCTGCTGCTGCGCCTTCTGCTGCCTCCACACCTCCCACATGGGCAGTCACAGGTGTATGTGTATTATTGTGGTGCTCTTACTTGCACACCTGGCCAAGGGTTCAGGATGTACAGGTACTTTATTATGGTGTTGTGTTGCACTGAGCTTCACACCTGTTTACACCTTGGCGAGCCTTCAACACCCACAGTTGCTTGATATGATGAAGCTTTGAATTTCATGCCAATACTCACACCTGGGCGGGAGTTCACGAATCACAGGTGTTTATCGTGATACTCTTGACTTCACACCTGCTCACACCTGCTCACATCTACTCGAACAGTCACCAGTGTGTGTGTGTGTTGTGGTAGCTGTTAACTCTACAACTACTCACACCTGTTCACACCTGGGCACTCGGGGATCATTAGGTGTACTGCGTGATGCTCTTGGCTTCACTCATCACCTGAGTCATTAGAAACACCTGCTTATATATTACCTGTTTCCATCAACCACTTAAAGAACTTGTTTATGAAGGATGATGGGGAAAAAGACCACAGTTATACCTCAGGTAAAAACCAAAGACCACTGGGTATAAGGAAGACCCCCAAAAGACCACTGGGCACGAGAGAAAGACACCCAAATACCCCAAAAGACCCCTGTATACGAGACAAAACCCCATGAGACCCCAAAAGACCACTGGAAAGATGAAAGACCCCAAAAGACCCAAAAAGACCTAGAAGACTCCCAAAAGACCCCCCAAAAGACCCCCCAAAAAGACCGCTGCGTAGAAGAAAGACCCCAAAAAGACCCTCAAAAGACCACTGTGAAGAAGAAAGACCCCAGTTCCCCAAAGACCGCTGGGTAGAAGAAAAGATGACCCCCCCCACAGACAAGGTCTGTGTCAGCACTAAGGGGGAGTTCGCTCTTTCTTGTAACTGGATACAGGGTGTTTCATCATCACCTCTCTCTCTCTCTCTCTCTCTCTCTCTCTCTCTCTCTCTCTCTCTCTCTCTCTCTCTCTAACGTCCTCCTCTTTCTCTGTGTCGTCTTTATCTCAGTCTCTGTCTCTTTTTCTCTTTCTCTCTCTTTATGTCTTTTTCTCTTTCTCTCTTTCTATGTGTGTGTGTGTGTGTGTGTGTGTGTGTGTAGAGCGATATAGTGCTTGAAAGGAGGCGGAGGAGGAGGAGGGAGGAGGAGGAGGAGGAGGAGGAGGAGGAGGGAGAAGGAGGAGAAAGGAGGAGGAGGAGGAGAAGGAGGAGGAGAAGGAGGAGGAGGAGGAGGAATGGTGAGGAACAGAGGATGGGAGAGAAGGCTGAGAAAGATGAAGGAAGGAAAGAGGTGAAAAGAAGGCTAGAGGAGAGAAAGAAGGAGGAGGAGAGAGAGAGACCACCACCACCACCACCACCACCACAACTACCACAACAAAAACAACAACCACAACAACAACTACCACAACAACAACAACTACCACAACAACCAGCTCGTCTCTCAGAAAACAGGCAGTACTTGTGGTCTCAACTTCTCATCAGCTTCCATCACCCAAGACGACCAACAAAACATTACATTAGGTAACCCACTAAGCCTCTGAGCCTCTGAGCCTTATACACACACACCTGTTGATCCAAGGAGAGCGAGTCTGACCCCTCAACACACAGGTGAGATGGAAGAAAGATATTATATCCATTATTTTGTTATTGTAGGTAATTACAGGTGAGGGCTAATAAGATAAAACTAAAGAGAACTATCTATCTATTTACTGAGAGAGATATAAATGTTTAGATTTTTAATTAAAGACGAACAGCTGATGTTTAAATGTCTACAAAGTTTGTTATCGTTGTTCCTGTAGCTTTTGGGATAATAATTCACGAGTTTTAGTGATGTGTAGAGAGCATTCATTTATGGTTATTATTGCTGGATGTTGAGTATTGGGTCTGGCAAGTTATACAATATCATTTATGAAGGAGATTATTGACTAATTATCTTACCTAATTATCTTACCTAATTATCTTACCTAATTTCTTTCGAATCATTAAATTATTGTCAGTTCTTTATTTCGAGGTCTGGTATTTATTTACCTCTCGTCAGGTGCATCGTGAAACAGGTACACTAATTAACTAACAGGTGAGATCTTGTTAATCTTATGGTGTTTCTCTTATAACCTTGCTGACATCAACTGGGAAGTGGGATATCTGTCTGTCTGTCTGTCTGTCTGTCTGTCTGTCTGTTCCCAACATAACTTCAACACGGGTGATAAAAATGAGATGCAAATCGTGCTAAAATTGACCAAGTATTTCCATATAAGGTTTTTGAAATGTTAAAGAAAACGAGAATATGAGACAGTCTCTAGCGGTAACTATCAAAATGCAATAACAGTGATCGAATAGTCTCTGTGCACCTACATAAATTAAGTACTTCAATTGTTTCTCGTTACACCTACAATGTTATATAACCTGTATAACTTACAAACTTACAATAAATGATATAAATATTACCCACTTAAAGGTTGAATAAGTTAAATAACAATGTAAAGGTAATATAACAAAACATAGTGTGGATTAGTACAGGTGCACAGAGAGTTCTCGATCACCTTAACTACTAAGAGGGTTGGAAGGTTTAAGGCCATACTATTAATTCCTTTATATATTAATAGATGCCATGAGAAAAATATTTGTTAGGTGGTAAAAAAAATACTAATAGTGAAAGGAGTAAAAGTCAAGTCATGATTTGAGCTTATGAAACAGGTGGAAGAGACATTGATAGTAAGGAAGAATAGTAGACGATAACTAAAGAAATTATTTTAATATATAAGATATACAGCTACAAACAAACAAACAAAACAAAGAAATTGAGATCAGTTGGGCCTCCTTTCCTTCTCTTCCCCCTCCCAACCTCTACCCCACCCCACCCCCTCCCAACCCCTTCCCTTCCCCCCCCTCCCCGCCCCTTCTCTTCCCCCTCCCAACCCCTTCTCTTCCCCCTCCCAACCTCTACCCCCACCCCCATCCCCTCCCAACCCCTTCCTTCCCCCCCTCCCAACCCCTTCTCTTCCCCCTCCCAACCTCTACCCCACCCCACCCCCCTCCCTCAGGCTCTGAAACTAAATAATTACACTGGTGAAGGGAAACATACCCCCTGGATCAGCCACTTAGTCATTGCTGTTACCGCTACCTGTAATAAGGTGTTTTTCTTGATGATTTGTATAGACGCTGAATCCGGATTTACCATCGTGTGTGTGTGTGTGTGTGTGTGTGTGTGTGTGTGTGTGTGTGTGTTTTATAACGCTGGTGGTACATCACAAGGGATCACGGGTATACGACATTATATGGATCTGTCTGTCTGTCTGTCTGTCTGTCTGTCTGTTTGCTTGTCTGTCTGTCTGTCTGTCTGTCTGTTTAATTGCCTGTTTGTTTGCTTGTCTGTCTGTCTATTTGTTTGTCTGATCTGATAATAATAAGAGTAACTGGTTTTTTTTTTTACAATAAATCGAAAAAAAAATTAAGGTATGAATTCACACAGAATATTGGTTGTGTCTGGTGCCTGAGGAGTGAGTTTTGTTGAAGGTGTAGAAGCTGTCGTCAACACAATAACCACGTCCTGAGTATACGAGCTGTGTGATCCAGTGTTGAGGACCGGACGTCTCGCCACCTGCACTGGATAATCATTACCCAGGAACACGATCCACCAATCGATTACCCATAAACACCCTCCACACACACACACACACACACACACACACACTAATATTATAACAATAAATAAAATAAGTGTATAAATAATTAAAATAATAAGTAATCTTCCAGAAAAATTTAAAAAAAGAAGCGCCAAGACAAACGTAAGAGTTAAACACAAACATTAGAAAAGCGACAAAAACAGCGATTAGGAACAATTTCCACAGTAAGTTGGCCACATTCATCACAGCCGCCAGCAGCTGGCCACTTATCAGCTGAGATCGTGGGTAGCGGAGGCGTTTTTTCTTGTCTTTTTTTATTTTTTTTCTTGCCAGTTTGCGGCGGGAATGACAGCGTCGGCGAGGACCAGCCCTGCTTCAGGCGGGTCCTGCCCCACCCACGGCCGCTACTGGAGGCGCTCCGTGCTGCCCCCTCTACCTGTACCTGTACTTGTACCTGTACCTGCCTGGCTACCTGTGCCGCCAGCCTCTCTTGTCATGTTATGCTTGGCCTCACCTGCCCACCGTCCACGACAGAGAGGATGGATGGATGGATAGATGGATGGGTGGATGGAGAGATGGAGCGAGTCATTGTTGAGGGATGGATGGTGGGGATAGTGGTAATGGTTGTGGGTTTTGAGGTGATGGAGGAGGTGTTAGTGGTAGTAGTGGTGGCAGTGGTGGAAGTGGTACGGAGGCTGGCAGTGTTGATAGTGGTAATGTTGGTGATGGTGGAGGTGTTAGTGGTATTAGTGGTGGCAGTGGTGGAAGTGGTACGGAGGCTGGCAGTGTTGATAGTGGTAATGTTGGTGATGGTGGAGGTGTTAGTGGTAGTAGTGGTGGAAGTGGTGGGGTGGTACGGAGGCTGGCAGTGTTGATGGTGGTAATGTTGGTGATGGTGGAGGTGTGAGTGGTAGTAGTGGTGGCAGTGGTGGGGTGGTACAGGCTGGCAGTGTTGATAGTGGTAATGTTGGTGATGGTGGAGTGTTAGTGGTAGTGGTGGCAGTGGTGGGAGTGGTGCGGAGGCTGGCAGTGTTGATAGTGGTAATGTTGGTGAAGGTGGGTGTTAGTGGTGGTAGTGGTGGGATGGTGGAAGTGGTACGGAGGCTAGCAGTGTTGATAGTAGTAATGTTGGTGATGGTGGAGGTGTTAGTGGTAGTAGTGGTGGCAGTGGTGGGATGGTGCAGGCTGGCAGTGTTGATAGTGGTAATGTTGGTGATGGTAGGTGTTAGTGGTAGTAGTGGTAGGAGTGGTGGGAGTGGTGCAGGCTGGTGATAGTGGTAATGTTGGTGATGGTGGAGGTGTTAGTGGTAGTAGTGGTAGTAGTGGTGGGAGTGGTGGAGGTGGTACAGGCTGGCAGTGTTGATAGTGGTAATGTTGGTGATGGTGGAGGTGTTAGTGGTAGTAGTGGTGGCAGTGGTAGAGTGGTACGGAGGCTGGCAGTGTTGATGAGTAATGTTGGTGATGGTGAGGTGTTAGTGGTAGTAGTGGTGGGAGTGGTGGGAGTGGTACGGAGGCTGGCAGTGTTGATAGTGGTAATGTTGGTGATGGTGGAGGTGTTAGTGGTAGTAGTGGCAGTAGTAGTGGTGGTGGTGGGGTGGTGGAGGCTGGCAGTGTTCATAGTGGTAATGTTGGTGATGGTGGAGGTGTTAGTGGTAGTAGTGGTGGGGTGGTGGGGTGGTACGGAAGGCTGGCAGTGTTGATGGTGGTAATGTTGGTGATGTGGAGGTGTTAGTGGTAGTGTGGTAGTAGTGGTGGGGTGGTGGGCTGGCAGTGTTGATGGTGGTAATGTTGGTGATGGTGTTAGTGGTGTGGTAGTAGTGGTGGGAGTGGTACGGAGGCTGGCAGTGTTGATAGTGGTAATGTTGGTGATGGTGGAGGTGTAGTGGTATGTGGTAGTAGTGGTAGTAGTGGTGGGAGTGGTCGGAGGCTGGCAGTGTTGATGAGTGGTAATGTTGGTGATGGTGGTGTTAGTGGTAGTATGGTAGTAGTGGTGGGAGTGGTACAGGCTGGCAGTGTTGATAGTGGTGTGTTGGTGATGGTGGAGTGGTAGTGGTAGTAGTGGTAGTAGTGGTGGGAGTGGTGCAGGCTGGTGTTGATGGTGGTAATGTTGGTGATGGTGGGTTTAGTGGTAGTAGTGGTAGTAGTGGTGGGGTGTAGGAGGCTGGTGTTGATAGTGGTAATGTTGGTGATGGTGGGTGTTAGTGGTAGTGAGTGGTAGTAGTGGTGGGGAGTGGTACGGAGGCTGGCAGTGTTGATGGTGGTGATGGTGGTAATTACTACTACTTCTATTTTGCTATTATTGCTGTGGTTACTGCTACTAGTACTAGGACACTGTGACAAGACAACAACGACAACACCCCACCACCGACTAACGCCCGTATTATTAAACAACATCTTCCCTTGATGAGAGTCGTCGTGTTTCAACCCGAGTTTAACTCTAAATGAGACCTGAGGGACACCGTAGTACAGTACTTAATAATACAGTATTGGAATTAGTTCATTTTACCGCCACACCGCCCCGTTAAGTACTGTACTGCGGTGAGGGCGTGAGGGCGTGAGGCTCATATGTTACCAGTGAATCGAACTCATCACTGGTAAATCATAACAATGAATTCGAACACTTGTAAGTGACTGGTGGTTAACATTCGAACACACGTGTAGGAATTCTTGCGAGAGTTCCAAGCATTACAAACGAACTACTGAAATTATATTTACAATAACTGAAGTTGTATAATTTATTACATACATTCCCAAACACACACACACACACACACACATCTCCTCCCCACCCTTCTCCCCACCCTCCCCCACCTTCTCCCCACCCCTCCTCCCCATCCCTCCTCCCCACCCCCCCACCCCTACATACGTAACCCAAACAAGTTATGGGTCGCACTTTCACCGTCTTCCTACGGTCTGTTACCGTAGGTGTGTGATATCATGTTTTATGGCGAGACAGACAGACAGACAGATTGGTAGATGGTTGATGGAGAAAGGTAGGAAGGGGGAATGTAAGATGGGGAATAAGAAGATAAACAGATAAATGGGGAGATAGAGAGAGAGTAATTTACCTTAGAGCAGATCAACAAACACTCACATTCCACTGTCGAGCTCAAATTCATTATTTCCATAAGGTTAAATTAGCCATCTCTTAACCCAGGAGTCGCCACCATCTTGACACTCAGCCCGAAGGGGAGAGGGGTGTTGGAGGAGGAGGAGGAAGTGGGAGGAGAGGAAGGGAAGGAGGGGTGGTGGGGGAGGTTGGGAGAGGGAGGTGATCATGGGTCTTGTTTGGGAGGTAAAGAATGCTATAATGGTTACCTCAGATACTGTGTTTGAGGAAGGTGTGGTGTATACATGACCGGTTCTGTTAGGTATACATTGTAAACTGTTGTGGTATACATGACCGGTTCTGTTAGGTATACATTGTAAACTTGTGGTATACATGACTGGTTCTGTTAGGTATACATTGTAAACTGTTGTGGTATACATGACCGGTTCTGTTAGGTATACATTGTAAACTGTTGTGGTATACATGACTGGTTCTGTTAGGTATACATTGTAAACTGTTGTGGTATACATGACCGGTTCTGTTAGGTATACATTGTAAACTGTTGTGGTATACATAACCGGTTTACTATCGCTGTATTGGGGATGTTAGTAGAGTATAGATTGAACACGTGCGTACACTATGAATCCTTCCTTCCTTCTTTCCTTCCTTCCTCCTTCCTTCCTTCCTTCCTTCCTTCTTTCCTTCCTTCCTTCTCTTCCTTCCTTCCTTCCTTCCCTTCCTTCTTTCCTTCACTTCCTTCTCTCTTCCTTCCCTTCCGTCTCTTCTTCCTTCCTTCTCTTCTTCCTTTCTTCCTTCTCTTCTTTCCTTCCTTCCTTCTCTTCCTTCCTTCCTTTCTTCCCTTCTCTTCTTTCCTTCCTTCCTTCTCTTCCTTCCTACTCTTTCCTTCTTTCCTTCCTTCCTCCTTCATTTCATTTTTAATTCCTACCTTCTTCTATCCTTCCTCCCCTTCCTTCTCTCTCACTTCTCCTTCTCTCCTTCATTCAGTTTTCTTTGCATTCCCTCTCCTCCTTATCCCTCCTTCTTAGCGCATCAACTCCTACCTTCCATTTCTTCCTCTCTCCTTCTCACCCCTTTCCTCCCTCCCAAGCACCAAACACTACCTCCTTACCTCCTTCTCCTCCTCCATCATCCCTCACCCTCCTACCACTTCCTCCTCACCTCCTTCTTCCCCCTCCATCATCCCTCACCCCTCCCCTTCCCCTCCCTTACCTTCTCCTCCTCCATCATCCCTCACCCCTCCTACCACTTCCCTCCCCTCCTCTCCTTCTTTCTCCTCCATCATCCCTCACCCCTCCTACCACTTCCCTCCTTACCTCCTTCTTTCTCCCTCCATCATCCTCACCCCCTCTCCACTTCCCTCTCACCTCCTTCTTTCTCCCTCCATCATCCCTCACCCCTCCTACCACTTCCCTCCTTACCTTCTCCTCCTCCATCATCCCTCACCCCTCCTACCACTTCCCTCCTCACCTCCTTCTTTCTCCTCCATCATCCCTCACCCCTCCCTACCCTTCTCTCCTTACCCTTCTTTCTCCCTCCATCATCCCTCACCCCTCCTACCACTTCCCTCCCTCACCTCCTTCTTCCCCCTCCATCATCCCTCACCCCTCCTCACTTCCCTCCCTTACCTTCTCCTCCCCTCCATCATCCCCTCCACCCCTCCTACCACTTCTCTCCTTACTTCCTTCTTTCTCCCTCCATCATCCCTCACCCCTCCTACCACTTCCCCTCCTCACCTCCTTCTTCCCCCCTCCATCATCCTCACCCCTCCTACCACTTCCTCCATACCTTCTCCCCTCCATCATCCCTCACCCCTCCTACCACTTCCTCCCCTCACCTCCTTCTTCTCCCCTCCATCATCCCCTCACCCCTCCCTACCACTTCCCTCCTTACCTTCTCCTCCCCTCCATCATCCCTCACCCCTCTACCACTTCCCTCCTCACCTCCTTCTTTCTCCTCCATCATCCCTCACCCCTCCTACCCACTTCCCTCCCCTTACCTTCTCCCCCCTCCATATCCCTCACCCCTCCTACCCACTTCCCTCCTTACCTTCTCCCCCTCCATCATCCCTCACCCCTCCCTACCAATTCCCCTCCCTCTACCTCTTCTTCCTCCCTCCATCATCCCCTCACCCCTCCCTACCACTTCCCTCCTTACCTCCTTCCTTCTCCTCCTCATCCCTCACCCCTCCTACCACTTCCCTCCTTACCTCCTTCTTCTCCCCTCCATCATCCCTCACCCCTCCCTACCACTTCCTCCCTTACCTCCTTCTTCTCCCTCCATCATCCCTCACCCCTCCTACCACTTCCCTCCTTACCTCCTTCTTTCTCCCTCCCATCATCCCCTCACCCCTCCCTACCACTTCCTGCCTTACCTCCTTCTCCTCCCTCCATCATCCCTCACCCCTCCTACCACTTCCCTCCTACCTCCTTCTTCTCCCTCCATCATCCCTCACCCCTCCCTACCACTTCCCCTCTCCACCTCCTTCTTCTCCCTCCATCATCCCCTCACCCCTCCTACCACTTCCCTCCTTACCTCTTTTCTCCTCCACTCATCACCTCACCCCTCCCTACCCACTTCCCTCCTCCCCACCTCCTTCTTCCTCCCTCCATCATCCTCACCCCTCCTACCCTTCCCCTCCTTACCTCCTCTTCCTCCCTCCATCATCCTCCACCCCTCCCTACCACTTCCCCTCCTTCCCCTCCCTTCTTTCTCCCTCCATCATCCCTCACCCCTCCCTACTTCCTCCTTACCTCCTTCTCCTCCTCCATCATCCCCTCCACCCCCTCCCCACCACCCCTCCCTTACTCCTTCTTTCTCCCTCCATCATCCCTCCACCCCTCCTACCACTTCCTCCTTACCTCCTTCTTCTCCCTCCATCGCTCCTCACCCCTCCTACCACTTCCCTCCTCACCTCTTCTTTTCTCCTCCATCATCCCTCACCTCCCTACCCTTCCCTCCTTACCTCCTTCTTACTCCCTCCATCATCCCTCACCCCTCCCTACCACCCCCTCCTCACCTCCTTCTTCTCCTCCATCCTCCCTCACCCCTCCCTACCACTTCCCTCCTTACCTCCTTCTTCTCCTCCCCTCATCCTCACCCCTCCTACCACTTCCCTCCTCTTCTTCTCCCCTCCATCATCCCTCACCCCTCCCTACCACTTCCCTCCCTCACCTCCTTCTTCTCCCTCCATCATCCCTCCACCCCTCCCTACTTCCCTCCTCACCTCCTTCTTCCTCCACCTCCCCTCCCCACCCCTCCCCTACTCCCCTCCTTACCTCCTTCTTTCTCCCTCCATCATCCTCCACCCCTCCCTACACTTCCTCCTCACCTCCTTCTCCTCCCTCCATCATCCCTCACCCCTCCCTACCACTTCCCTCCTTACCTCCTTCTTTCTCCCTCCATTCCCCTCACCCCCTCCTACCACTTCCTCCTCACCTCCCTTCTTTCTCCTCCATCATCCCTCACCCCTCCTACACCCCCCACACCCTCCCTCACCCCTCCTACTCACACCCCTCCCCCTCCCTCACCCCTCCCTACCCCCTCCCACCTCCCCTCCCCCCCTCCCCACACACCCCTCCCACCTCCCCTCACCCTCCCACCTCCTCCCACTCCTCCCCTCACCCCTCCTACTCACACACTCCCACCTCCCCTCACCCCTCCCACCACACTCCCACCACCCTCTCACCCTCCACCACACACCCCTCACCTCCCTCCCCCTCCCCACTCACACTCTCCTCCTCACCCCTCCTACCACACCCCCACCCCCCTCCTCACCCCTCCCTACACACCCTCCACCTCCCTACCCCTCCCCCACACCTCCTCCTCCCCTCACCCCTCCTCCACACCTCCACCACTCCTCACCCCTCCCTACACACTCCCCACCCCACCTCCCCTTACCCTCCCCTACACTCACCTCCACCTCCTCCACCCCTCCCACACACTCCCCGCCTCCCCTCCCCTCCCTCCACACCCTCCCACCTCCCTCCACCCCTCCCTACCACACTCTTCACCTCCCCTCACCCCTCCTACACCACCTCCCTCCTCCCCTCACCCCTCCCTACCCCCACCTCCTCCCCTCACCCCCTCCCCTACCACCCACACACCTCACCTCCCCTAACCCTCCCTCACACATCCCACCTCCTCACCCCTCCCCTACACACCTCCCCCCTCCCCTCACCCCCTCCTACCACCCCACACCCCCACCTCCCTCTACCCCCTCCTACACACCTCACACCTCCCTCACCCCTCCTACACCTACCTCCTCCCTCACCCCTCCACCACCACTCCTCACCTCCCTAACTCCTCTCACTCCACATCCCTCACCCCCTCCCTCACCCCCTCCCTCCTCACCCCTCCTACACCACCCACACTCCCACCTCCCCTCACCCCCTCCCTACCCCCTCCACCTCACCTCACCCCTCCCTACCACTCACACACCACCCCCTCCTCACCCCTCCCTACCACCCCTCTCCCCCTCCCCTCACCCCTCACCCCACCCCTCCCTACCCTCACCTCCCCCTCCACCTCCCTCCACCCCTCCCCTACCCCCACCTCCCCCTCCCCTCATACATCCCCTACACACTCCCCCACCCTCCACCTCCCCTCACCCCTCCCCACACTCACTCCACCACCCCTCACCCCTCCCCTCACACCCCCTCCCCACCTCCCTCACCCCTCCCCACCCCCTACCACCTCCCTCACCTCACCCACCTCCCTCCCCTCCATCACCCCTCCCCTCACCTCTACACACTCCTCCACACACTCACCTCCCATCCTCCTTACACCCCCACCACCCACTACCCCACCAAATTAATATTTTGAGAAACCAAATAAAACACCGTAATACAATAGTAAGTGTGATAAAGGGCCAGAAAATAGCCTTACCTGCCCACAAGCCCAAACACCTGTATAAAGCATTTACAGCAAATTGGTAGCACACCCCTACCCTCTTCTCTCATCTACTGTTTGTCCTACTTTTTTCATTATAATTCAGTTTTTGTTACTCATTCTTTTTACTTCATCCATTATTTATTCATTACTTCATTCTTATTACTTCATTATTGCTACTTCATTATTTTTACTTCATTCTTGTTACTTCATTATTGTTGACCAACTTCACACCATTCTTGTTACTTCATTATTTTTACTTCATTCTTGACTTCATTCTTGTTACTTCATTCTTGTACTTCATTATTATTACTTCATTCTTGTAATTCATTATTGTTACTACATTCTTGTTACTTCATTATTTTTACTTCATTATTGTTACTTCATTCTTTTTACTTCATTCTTGTTACTTTCTCCTCCTCCAAGCTAATCACTACTACTCCCACTACATCGCCGTGTTAATTCCGTCCAGGTAATACGTTATGTCTGCTATTTTGCCTGTAGTTGTTATTACCTCAGTCGGCGTGACGCATATACATACACACACACACACACACGCACACACACACACACACACACACACACACACACACACACACATACATACACTATATACGCATACTCGCATACAACGAATAGTACAAACACACTGGTGATGAGGTAGCCAATGAAGACAGCGGTTGATGGGGCTACCAATAAAGAAAGCAGCTTGTGGTGTGGCCAATAGAGAGGGCAGCAGGTGAAGGGCACTACCTCCTCCTACCACCTCCTCCCTTCTGCTGACGTATTTTAGGAAAGTCTTCGAGTGTAGTGGATACGACGAAAAATTACGATGTTATTTACTTAGACTTTTAGCAAAGCATTGACAGAGTACCGCATCAGAGGCTTCTGAGAAAAATTAAGGCTCATGGTATCGAGGGGAAAGTTTTTAAATTGATAAGACTATGGCTCACCGATGGTGTTCCAGAGGTCAGCGCAGATGGTGTTAAATCTGGAGTGGGTCGTGTAACCAGTGGGGTTCCCCAGGGGTCAGTACTAGGCCCCCACTTTGTTCATAATCTACATAAAACGATCTAGATACTGATCAGCAGTGACATAAGCAAGTTTATGGATGACACCAAAATAAGACCAGAATTTATTCAGGGCAGGATGCAAATGCATAGGAGGATCTACAAATAAACTGCAGGAATGGTCTGAAAATGGCAAATAGCAAAATTCAACACCAGCAAGAAATTAATATCCAATATTGGAAAGAACAAATACCTATAACAACCTTAACATCAACCTAGAGAAGTCGACGTAGAAGAGATAAGGTACTTAAGCCCGGACCTACAAGCCTAGCAAAACAAGTGTGGTTAAATGTTCGAAATAAATGCAAACAGAGTATTGAGGATTTATAACCTAAATTATAATAACAAAATTACGAATTCATTGCAACTATACTTCGTCAGGCCGCACCTGGATTATGCAGTTCAGTTCTGTGCCCTTATTATAAATGGATATCAACCACTAGAGTCGGTGCAGCGAAGAATGACAAAATGATTCAGAACAGAAACCTTCCATATCAGGATAGGTTAAAAAACTTAACTTGCATTCCTAGAAGACGGGTGCGGAGATATGATAGAAGCATTTAAATGGGTGAAGAATCAAAAAAGGAAATATAGGTAAAAGTTCTTATAATATCCGAGCAGGAAGACTCGAACAACGGATTTAATGATAAGTTTAGGTTTAGAAGGAGATAGAAGAAAACTGGTTCACAAATAGATATTGAACAAATAAATTCCTATCAACTTTGTAGTAAGTAGGCGCTGAAAAGATTTCAAAAAAGCTAAAAAGCCATTCATGAATAATAAAAGTGCTTAACCTCGACAAACTCTATGCACAGCCAACCGCTGTACAAACTCCTCTATTTTCTTATATTCTTATATTGTATATTCCTCCTTCCTCTCTCCTCCTCCTCCTCCTCCTCCTCCTCCTCCTCCTCCTCCTCTACTTCTCCTTCCTCCTATCTCCTCTCCTCCTCTCACCTCCTCCTCCTCCTCCTCCTCCCCTTCTCTACCCTACCTCCTCCTCCTTCTCTACCCTACCTCCTCCCTCCTCCTCCTCCTATCCTCCTCCTCCTCCTCCTCCTCCTCCTCCACCTCCTCCTCCTCCTCCCCTCCTCCCCTCCCTCCTCCTCCTCCTCCACGACAAGTAATTCTATTTCATCAAAGTTAGCACATTACTGCCACATGATGGTGCCGAGGTCTGCCAGGGTCATGTTACCCATGTTTGGGTCTGGCAGGGTCTGCTCAGGTTATGTTATACTGGTGGTGTCCTGGTGTGAATTGTGCATGGGGTGTGTCAGGGTGTGTCAGGTGTATCAGGGTGTGTAGGAGTGTGGGGTGCATATGGTGTGTGGGTGTGTGCAGAGGTGTGTCAGGATCTGCAAGGCGAAAAGGGTGTTTGTCCTGTCAGAGACGATTTGTCAATAAGAAGGGGAGAAGTTGGGGGGAGGGACGATATGACATGAGGGGGAGGATAGTTAGAGAGAGAGAATGAAGGAAGGTAAGTGGGAGGGCAAGGGAAGGAATGGTAGGGAGGAGAGAAGGTGAGAGAGAAGGAGGGAAGGGTGAGAGGAAGGAAGAATGTGGGAGGTGAGAGGAGGGCCAAAGGAGGAAAGGTGAGAAAATGGAAAAGAGTAGGAGGAATGGAGCGGAAAGGGAAGGTGCAGGACCAGGAGGGTACGGGGGTGCGGGAGGAAGGTGCGGGAGGAAGGTGCAGGGAAGAAGGGTGCTAGAGGGAGGGATTTAAACGACATATCTAGTTCATTAATCTTTTTCAAGGCAACATTGTCACAAGACTTTATCAGGTCCTCTCCCAGCCTGTCTGTGTGGTGACCTGTGTGTGTGTGTGTGTGACCTGTGTGTGTGTGTGGTGACCTGTGTGTGTGTGGTGACCTGTGTGTGTGTGTGCCTGTGTGTGTGTGTGGTGACTGTGTGTGTGTGTGTGTGGTGGCCTGTGTGTGTGTGGTGACTCTGTGTGTGTGTGTTGACCTGTGTGTGTTTGGTGACCTGTGTGTGTGTGTGTGTGTGTGTGTGTGGTGACCTGTGTGTGTGGGTGACCTGTGTGTGTGTGTGTGTGTCTGTATGTGTGGTGACCTGTGTGTGTGTGGTGACCTGTGTGTGTGTTTGTTGTGTGTGGTGACTGTGTGTGTGTGGTGACCTGTGTGTGTGGTGACCTGTGTGTGTGTGGTGGACTGTGTGTGTGGTGACCTGTGTGTGTGGTGCCTGTGTGTGTGTGTGTGTGTGGTGACCTGTGTGTGATCTGTGTGTGGTGACCTGATGTGTGGTGACCTGCCCACCTGCCCCACCCACACCTGTTCCTCACCACACACCCCACCCTCACTTGTCCCCCACCCCACCTGTTCTCATCCCTCCCCAGACACACCTGTCTCTATCCACTCCTGCTTCCACCTTCCCCTGTCCCCAATATACCCACACACTGTACCCACACCTGCACCCACACCTGTCCCCACACATCTGTCCCTACGTCACCTGCCTCCCACCCACCTCCCTGTCCCATCACCCACACCTGTTCCCCTCACTAGCTTCTTTCTTGTCCCCACCACCTGTCCCTCCACCTGTCCCTCCCACATTGTCCCCCACCGTCACTGTCCCCCACCCACCTGTCCCCCACCCACATCCTACTGTCTGCCTCCCACCTCACGTCCCATCACCCCACCTGTCCCCACCGTCACCTGCCCCCCACCACACCTGTCCCTCACCCACACACCCCCTGTCCCTCCCACCCACACCTGTCCTCCACCCCTGTCCTCCACCACACCTCTCCCACCCTACCCCTCCACCCACTTCCCACCCTCCTTGTCCCACACCCCACCCTTCCCCCACCTACCTGCCCTCCCTCTGTCACCCCACCCCTCCCACCTGTACCCCACCTCACCTGTCTCCCACCCACACCTGCCCCTGTTCCCTTATCTCCCACCCTCTCCTGCCTCCTGCCACCACTCCCTATCCTGCCCCCACCCCTGCCCCCAACCCACACCTGTCCCCACCCCCACTTCCCCCATCCACAACCTGTCCCCACCCACACCTGTCCCCACCCCACCTGCCCCCACCTTCATGTCCCCCACCCACCTTCCCCACCCTCACCTGTCCCCACCCTCCACGCTGCCTCCCCTCTCTGTCCCCCATCCACCTGTCCCCCCCACACCTGTCCTCCCTCACCTTTCCCACCCCATCTGCCCCCCACCCTCCTTGTCCCCCACCCACCTGTCCCTCCCTCACCTGTCCCCACCCCACATCTGCCCCTCACCTCCTCCCCCACACCCACCTCTCCCCTCCACCTGTCCCCTCCCACTGCCTCCCCACCCCTCCTCCCCACCCTGTCCTACTAGGTGTGGTGGGAGGGAGGTGGACATTTGTTGGGGTGATGAGTGAGGAGAGGCAAGGTGGTGGGTGTGGAGGTGAGGTGAGGTGTGGGTGAAGGGAGGAGAAGGAGGAGGGTAGGGTAGAGGGGGAGAGGGCCGGGTCTCAGTGGTTGTAAGAGAAAACGGAGACAGTTTGAGCGCTGCCTATGCAAAGTTCACGTTATAACATTACCCACTTGGAAACGTGGGTATATAGATGCAAATGTCCAATGAAAATACTACTTCAGTAAACCAGACTGGATATTTTCCTATTTTCTATGTCAGGAGGGACTAAGTCAATCTCGTTAAGGTGCAGACACACCAGCCGGGCCGGGCCAAGTACTGTGGCGCGCTGTTCCTACTGGCGTAATCCTATTATTCCTTCAGAAAACTTTAATAAAGGTTTGGATCATTGTGTGAGGGTAGAAACCATCTCACCTTGGCGCCATCATATTACCTGGGTGTGTGGGGGAGAATCACGTGGCATGGCTCACACTATACTGGTGTGGGTGTGTGGGGAAGGAGGAGGAGGTGGTCATTACTACTGACTCACTATACTGGTGTGGGTGTGTGGGGAGGAGGAGGAAGGGAGGAGGTGGTCATTAACTACTGCCTCACACTATACTGGTGTGGGTGTGTGGGGGAGGAGGAGGTGGTCGTTACTTGACTCCCACACTACTGGTGTGGGGGGAAGAGGAGGGAGGAGGTCATTAGCGCTACTGACCACACTATACTGGTGTGGTGTGTGGGGGAGGAGGAGGAGGAGGTGAGGTCTTGCGCTACTGGCTCCACACTATTAGGGTGTGTGGTGTGGGGAGGAGGAGGAGGAGGTCTCCGACTCGAGGAGGGGAGGCGTGGCACTGCTCCACACTATACTGGTGTGTGGGTGTGTGGGAGGAGGAGGAGGAGGGAGGAGGTAATTAGCGCTACTGACTCCCACACTATACTGGTGTGGTGTGAGGGAGGGGTCCCCGGTGTGGGTGTGGGAGGAGGAGGAGGGAGGTCATTGGCCTACCCTCACACTATACTGGTGTGGGTGTGGGGGAGGGGCACATACTGGTGTGGGTGTGTGGGGAAGAGGAGAGGAGGTCAGTGGCGCTACTGGCTCACACTATACTGGTGTGTGGGTGTGTGGGGAGGAGGAGGAGGAAGAGGGGAGCAGAAGGAGGAGGAGAGAGAGGAAGAGGGGAGCAGAAGGAGGAGGAGGGGAGCAAAAGGAGGAGGAGGAGGAGGAAGAGGGGGAGCAGAAGGAGGAGGAGGGGAGGAGGGGGAGCAGAAGGAGGAGGAGGAGGGGAGCAAGGAGGAGGAGGAGGAGGAAGAGGGAGGAGCAGGAGGAGGAAGAGGGGGAGCAGAAGGAGGAGGAGGAGAGGGAAGAGGGGGGAGCAGGGAGGAAGAGGAGGAGGAGGAGGGAGAGGAAGAGGGGAGAAGGAGGAGGAGGGAGGGAGAGGAAGAGGGGAGAGAAGGAGGAGGAGGGAGCAGGAAGGAGGGGAGGAGGGAGAGGAAGAGGGGAGAAGAGGAGGAGGAGGGGGAGAGGAAGAGGGGGAGCAGAAGGAGGAGGAGGGAGAGGAAGAGGGGAGCAGAAGGAGGAGGGAGGAAGAGGAAGAGGGGGAGCAGAAGGAGGAGGAGGGGAGAGGAAGAGGGAGCAGAAGGGGAGGGAGGAGGAAGAGGAAGAGGGGGAGCAGAAGGAGGAGGAGGGAGAGGAAGAGGGGGAGCAGAAGGAGGAGGAGGGGGAGGAAGGAGGGGAGCAGAAGGAGGAGGAAGAGGAAGGAGGGGGGAGCAGAAGGAGGAGGGGAGGAAGAGGAAGAGGGGGAGCAGAAGGAGGAGGAGGGGAGAGGGAAGAGGGGAGCAGAAGGGAGGAGGAGGGGAGGGGAGGCAGAAGGAGGAGGAGGAAGAGGAAGAGGGGAGCAGAAGGAGGAGGGGAGAAGAGGAAGAGGGGAGCAGAAGGAGGAGGAGGAAGAGAGGAAGAGGGGGAGCAGAAGGAGGAGGAGGAAGAGGAAGAGGGGAGCAGAAGGAGGAGGAGGAAGAGGAAGAGGGGGAGCAGAAGGAGGAGGAGGAGAGGAAGAGGGAAGAGAGGAGGAGGAAGAGGAAGTGGTACAGGTGTGGTAGCTGCCATGAAAAACCCAGAAATGTAGTGTAGTGTGTCGCCTGGAACACAGACAGGTGGTGTAGGTGTCAGTGACCCTTCCTCCTCCTTCCCTCACTCACCTAGGCTTGGGCGGTGGATGGAGATGGAGGGTGTGGATGGATGGATGGTGAGGTGGTGCGTGGATGAGTGAGTGGATGGGTGCGTAGGTGGATGGATGGGTGGTGTTTCGTGAATGGGTAGATATGTAGATGGGTGGGTGGTGAGAGGGCGGGGTGGGTAGTCCCCACTGAAGGTGTGAGACAGCTGGGTGGCTTATACAGACACACACCTCTCACACCCCCCTCTCACACGCAAAACCCACTCGCACCACACTCCTCCCACTCCACCTTCCTCCTCCTCCTCCGCCTCCTCCCATCCTCTTCCTCTCCTCCCTCCTCCTTCTTCGCCCTCCCCCATCCCTCTTCTTCCTCCCCACACGCTCCCTCCTCCTCTCACGCCACCCCCACACAAACCTTCACCACACCCCCACACATACCTCCCACGTACCCACACACACCTCCACTACACCTCCAAACCCCCACACACCCCCCACCACACCCCCACACACGCCCACAGAGAAGAGTTCCACCTCTCCCACGCCAAGCTAACATAACATTTTACGGTTATGATATGGTGAAGCAGAGCCTTGAGATATTAGACCATTGGAGTACACCCGGCCATCTCCACCTCACCCGGCCATCTCCACCTCACCTGGCCATCTCCACCTCACCCGGCACACCCCCACCCCACACCTGGCCATCTCCACCCTCACCCGGCCACTCCACCTCACCACATCTCCACCCTCACCCACCTCCACCCTCACCCGGCCACCCCACCCCTCCACCTCACCCACCCTCACCTGCCATCTCCACCCTCACCCCATCCACCACCCCCATCTCCACCTCACCACCTCCACCCCTCACCCGGCCATCTCCACCTCACCACATCTCCACCACCTGGCCACCTCCACCTCACCCACACATTCCACCCCACCCGGCCATCTCCACCACCCCACCTCACCTGGCCACCTCCACCTCACCCGGCCATCTCCACCCTCACCCGACCACCTCCACCCTCCACCCGGCTACCTCCACCCTCACCCGGCCACTCCCCACCCTCACCCGGCCATCTCCACCCTCACCCGGCCATCTCACCCGGCCACCCACCCTCACCCGGCCATCTCCACCTCACCCGACCACCTCCACCCTCACCCGACCACCTCCACCCTCACCCGACCACCTCCACCCTCACCCGGCCATTTCCACCCTCACCCGACCACCTCCACCCACTCGACCACCTCCACCCTCACCGACCACCTCCACCCTCACCCGGCCATCTCCACCCCTCACCAGGCCATCTCCACCTCACCTGCCACCTCCACCCTCACCCGGCCATCTCCACCCTCACCCGGCCATCTCCACCCTCACCCGGCCATCTCCACCCCTCACCCGGCCATCCTCACCCGGCCACCTCCACCCTCACCCGACCACCTCCACCTCACTCGACCACCTCCACCTCACCTGACCACCTCCACCCTCACCCGGCCATCTCCACTCCTCACCTGACCACCTCCACCCTCACCCGACCACCTCCACCCTCACTGACCACCTCCACCCTCACCCGGCCATCTCCACCCGGCCATCTCCACCCTCACCCGACGACCACACCCTCACTGGCCACCTCCACCTCACCCGACTACCTCCACCTCACCTGCCACCTCCACACCTCACCCGGCCACCTCCACCTCACCCGGCCACCCACCCTCAGCCACAGTACACATAGAGTATACATACAGTGTTGTGGGAGGTATACAGTGTTGGGAGGTGTATACAGGCATGGGGAGGTATACAGTGTTGTGGGGAGGCAGTGTTGTGGGGAGGTATACAGTGTTGTGGGGAGGTATACAGTGTTGTGGGAGGTATACAGGTTGTGGAGGTATACAGTGTTGTGGGAGAGTACAGTGTTGTAGGGAGGTATACAGTGTTATGGGAGGTATACAGTGTTATGGGGAGGTATAGTGTTGTGGGGAGGTATACAGTGTTGTGGGAGGTATATGTTGTGGGAGGTATACAGTGTTGTGGGAGGTATACAGTGTGGGAGGTATACAGTGTTGTGGGGAGGTATACAGTGTTGTAGGTAGGTATACAGTGTTGTGGGAGGTATACAGTGGGGAGGTATACAGTGTTGTGGGAGGTATACAGTGTTGGGAGGTATACAGTGTTGTGGGGAGGTATACAGTTGTGGGGAGGTATACAGTGTTGTGGGAGGTATACGGTGTTGTGGGGAGGTATACAATGTTGTGGGAGGTATACAGTGTTGTGAGAGGTATACAGTGTTGTGGGGGAGGTATACAGTGTTGTGGGAGGTATAAGTGTTGTGGGGAGGTATACAGTGTTGTGGGGAGGTATACAGTGTTGTAGGTAGATATACAGTGTTGTGGGAGGTATACAGTGTTGTGGGAGTATACAGTGTTGTGGGAGGTATACAGTGTTGTGGTATACAGTGTTGTGGGAGGTATACAGTGTTGTGGGAGGTATACAGTGTTGTGGGAGGTATACAGTGTTGTAGGGAGGTATACAGTGTTGTGGGAGGTATACAGTGTTGTGGGAGGGTATACAGTGTTGTGGGAGGTATACAGTGTTGTGGGGAGGTATACAGTGTTGTAGGTAGATATACAGTGTTGTGGGAGGTACAGTGTTGTAGGGAGGTATACAGTGTTGTAGGGAGGTATACAGTGTTGTGGGGAGGTATACGGTGTTGTGGGGAGGTATACGGTGTTGTGGGAGGTATACAGTGTTGTAGGGAGGTATACAGTGTTGTGGGGAGGTATACAGTGTTGTGGGGAGGTATACAGTGTTGTAGGGAGGTATACAGTGTTGTGGGAGGTATACAGTGTTGTGGGAGGTATACAGTGTTGTGGGAGGTATACAGTGTTGTGGGGTATACAGTGTTGTGGGAGGTATACAGTGTTGTGGGAGGTATACAGTGTTGTGGGGTATACAGTGTTGTGGGGAGGTATACAGTGTTGTGGGGAGGTATACAGTTGTGGGAGGTATACAGTGTTGTGGGAGGTATACAGTGTTGTGGGAGGTATACAGGTTGTGGGGAGGTTATACTGTCAGTGTCGGGTCTCTTGATGTGTAGATAAATTTCCGGGTCGCGCTACAGATTTTCCCATTTCGTGATCAGGTTTATGGTTAACCTAACATTGTGCTGTTGTAATATACTGTTGTGTGTATTGGCCCAGGTGAGTAGACGGACACACACACACACACACACACACACACACACACACACACACACACACACACACACACTAGCCTTATCCACGCTTCCATGACCACCACCGCCACCACCTGATGGTCTCCTCTTGTACTACCGTGTTGACTACTCGTATTTAACACCAGCTGGGACTAGGAACACCCTCCTCCTCCCTTACTCACTCCCTCACTCCCTCACTCCCTCCCTCACCTCCTCCACCCCCTTACCGCCCTCCCTCCCATCCCTACAGTGAGAGGAGAACTTGAGGTCGACCTGTTGTCTCTTCTCGCTCCTACATAAGAGAATAATTACACGCTACCTCTCAAGGCTTCGTGTTTTCCTGTTATAAAGACGCTGCTTCAGTCATTGGGCGCCTCTAGTAATGTTCACAGCTACGGCCCTTAGCTCTGAGGGTGGTGTTACTGCTACTATTACTATTACTACAACCACTATTACTACTACTACTACTACTATTACTAAACTACTACTACTATTACTACTACCACTGCTACTACTACAGACGGGACTAATCAGGAGTAAGTGAAAGTCGAAGCGCCCACCTCCCTTCGTGTGCTAATGCCCCTCCGCCACTTACTCGCCACTTCACCGGAGAACGAAACAAGAAAATGATGGAAGTGGCGTGAAGTAGTGTGTGAGGAGCCACGCCCCCCACCACGATTTCTCAACAGTCTAGCAGCTAAATGTACCCAGCACACCTCACCCACTTTACTCACCTACCCCAGTCATCCACCAGTCACAGGTACACCACACACAGGTAGGTCATCCACCAGTCACAGGTACACCACACACAGGTAGGTCATCCACCAGTCACAGGTACACCACACACAGGTAGGTCATCCACCAGTCATAGGTACACCACACACAGGTAGGTCATCCACCAGTCATAGTACACCACACACAGGTAGGTCATCCACCAGTCACAGGTACACCACACACAGGTAGGTCATCCACAGTCATAGGTACACCACACACAGGTAAGTCATCCACCAGTCACAGGTACACCACACAGGTAGGTCATCCACCAGTCACAGGTACACCACACACAGGTAGGTCATCCACCAGTCATAGGTACACCACACACAGGTAGGTCATCCACCAGTCATAGGTACACCACACACAGGTAGGTCATCCACCAGTCACAGGTACACCACACACAGGTAAGTCATCCACCAGTCACAGGTACACCACACAGTAAGTCATCCACCAGTCACAGGTACACCACACACAGGTAGGTCATCCACCAGTCATAGGTACACCACACACAGGTAAGTCATCCACCAGTCACAGGTACACCACACACAGGTAGGTCATCCACCAGTCACAGGTACACCACACACAGGTCATCCACCAGTCACAGGCACCCACACACAGGTAGGTCATCCACCAGTCACAGGTACACCACACACAGGTAGGTCATCCACCAGTCACAGGTACACCACACACAGGTAGGTCATCCACCAGTCACAGGTACACCACACACAGGTAGGTCATCCACCAGTCACAGGTACACACACACAGGTAGGTCATCCACCAGTCACAGGTACACCACACACAGGTAGGGTCATCCACCAGTCACAGGTACACCACACACAGGTAGGTCATCCACCAGTCACAGGTACACCACACACAGGTAGGTCATCCACCGGTCACAGGTACACACACACAGGTAGGTCATCCACCAGTCACAGGTACACCACACACAGGTAGGTCATCCACCGGTCACAGGTACACCACACACAGGTAGGTCATCCACCAGTCATAGGTACACCACACACAGGTAGGTCATCCACCAGTCACAGGTACACCACACACAGTAGGTCATCCACCAGTCATAGGTACACCACACACAGGTAGGTCATCCACCAGTCACAGGTACACCACACACAGGTAAGTCATCCACCAGTCACAGGTACACCACACACAGGTAAGTCATCCACCAGTCACAGGTACACCACACACAGGTGGTCATCCACCAGTCACAGGTACACCACACACAGGTAGGTCATCCACCAGTCACAGGTACACCACACACAGGTAGGTCATCCACCAGTCACAGGTACACCACACACAGGTAGGTCATCCACCAGTCACAGTACACCACACAAGGTAAGTCATCCACCAGTCACAGGTACACCACACACAGGTAAGTCATCCACCAGTCACAGGTACACCACACACGTAAGTCATCCACCAGTCACAGGTACACCACACACAGGTAAGTCATCCACCAGTCACAGGTACACCACACACAGGTAGGTCATCCACCAGTCACAGGTACACACCACACACAGGTAGGTCATCCACCAGTCACAGGTACACCACACACAGGTAGGTCATCCACCAGTCACAGGTACACCACACACAGGTAGGTCATCCACCAGTCACAGGTACACCACACACAGGTAGGTCATCCACCAGTCACAGGCACACCACACACAGGTAGGTCATCCACCAGTCACAGGTACACCACAACAGGTAGGTCATCCACCAGTCATAGGTACACCACACACAGGTAGGTCATCCACCAGTCACAGGTACACCACACACAGGTAAGTCATCCACCAGTCACAGGTACACCACACACAGGTAAGTCATCCACCAGTCACAGGTACACCACACACAGGTAGGTCATCCACCAGTCACAGGTACACCACACACAGGTAGGTCATCCACCAGTCACAGGTACACCACACACAGGTAGGTCATCCACCAGTCACAGGTACACCACACACAGGTAGGTCATCCACCAGTCACAGGTACACCACACACAGGTAAGTCATCCACCAGTCACAGGTACACCACACACACAGGTAGGTCATCCACCAGTCATAGGTACACCACACACAGGTAGGTCATCCACCAGTCATAGGTACACCACACACAGGTAGGTCATCCACCAGTCACAGGCACACCACACACAGGTAGGTCATCCACCAGTCTCAGGTACACCACACACAGGTAGGTCATCCACCACAGGTACACCACACACAGGTAGGTCATCCACCACAGGTACACCACACACAGGTAGGTCATCCACCACAGGTACACCACACACAGGTAGGTCATCCACCACAGGTACACCACACACAGGTAGGTCATCCACCACAGGTACACACAGGTACACACACATGTATATATATCTTATTGGACGGAGAAGATGGTGTGTGTGTGTGTGTGTGTGTGTGTGTGTGTGTGTGTGTGTGTGTGTGTGTGTGTGTGTGTGTGTGTGTCCCAAGACTATCACACACAACAATAGGAAGAATGAGTGTGATGTGCGTGTATGTAGGCGTATGTCTATGTATGTGTGCATGTATGTGTGTGTGTTGCCATCACTGTCACACCTAACAACAGGAAGATCTTCAAAGTGCATCACACACACCACCACCACCACCACCACACACACCACCACCACACACCACCACCACCACCACCACCACCACCACCACCACCACCACCACCACCACCCACCACCACCACCACACACACCACCACCACACACACCACACACCACCACCACCACCACCACACCACCACCCCACACACACCACCACCACCACCACCCACCACCACCACCACCCACCACCCACCAACCCCACCACACACCACCACACACCAACCAACCACCACCACCACACCACCACCACCACCACCACCAACCACCCAACCACCAACAACCAACCCAACCAACCAACCACCACCAACCAACCAACCACCAACCACCAACCAACCACACCACCACACCACCAACCAACCACCAACCACCACCACCACCACCACACCACCACCACCACCACCACCACACCAACACCACACACCACCACCACACACACCACACACACCCCACCACCACCACCACACACCACACCACACAACCCCACCACCACACACCACCACCACCACCACAACCACCACCACCACCACAACCACCACCACCCACCACACACCACCACCACCACCACCACCCACCACCACCACCACCACCACCACACCACACACACCCCACCACCACACACCACCACCACACACCACCACCACACACCACCACCACACACCACCACCACCACCACCACACACCCCACCACCACACACCACCACACACCACCACCACCACCACACACCCCACCACCACACACCACCACCACCACCACACACACCCCACCACCACACACACCACCACCACACACCACCACACACCACCACCACACACCACCACCACCACCACCACACACCCCACCACCACACACCCCACCACCACACACCACCACCACCACCACACACCACCACCACCACCACACACCACCACCACCACCACACACCACACACCACCACCCACCACCACCACCACCACCACCACCACCCCACCACCACCACACACACCCCCACCACCACACACCACCACCACACACCACCACCACACCACCACCACCACCACCACACACACACCACCACCACACCACACACACCACCACACCACCACCACCACCACACACCCCACCACCACACACCACCACCACCACCACACACCCCACCACCACACACACCCCACCACCACACACACCACACACCACCACCACACACCACCACCACCACCACCACACACACCCCACCACCACACACCACCACACACCACCACCACCACACCACACACCCCACCACCACACACACCCCACACCACACACCACCACACACCACCACCACACACCACCACCACCACCACCACACACACCCTACCACCACACACACCACCACCACACACCACCACCACACACCACCACCACTCACCACACACACCCCACACCACACACCTCTACCACCACACACCACCACCACCATTACACCAAATAGTGTTTTTGGTCATCATTTGGTCCCATCACCCTCCTTCATAACTTATTACCAGGATCCCGTTAGAGCACTCCAGTGATAACAGTCCATCTTGTTACACCACAACTTTATGTCCGGATATATAAAAAAAAAATTACTCTCAAGGGTCGAAATCGAAGCATAGAGCTGGCAGTAGTGGTGTAATAATGTCGTAATGCAGAGGTGGCCTTAGGAACACCTGATCCGCTCCTTTCTCTGGGTCAAGTTTATCGCGTCTGATCTCGATTCGGACCAGACCAGACCACAATACCCGCCTGCACGACACATAAAGTATTAAGATCTTCTTGATTCACTTACGCATAAAGGATGGGATCGTAAGTAGATAATTGTGGTAAATGAGAGGGAGAGGGAAGGATGGGGGGGTGGATAGAGGAAAGGGAGAGGGTGTTGTTGTGAGACACGGTGGTGGTGGTATCGCCTTCCGGGCCAGGCCACTGTGCTGCCCACCTGCTCAAATCGATGACGTAATGAGTGTGGAGACGCCCCGGCCCTGCCCCACCACACACACCAGCATGGTGCTACACACTTACACACACACACACACACGTACACACATGTATACGTACACACTTACACATACACACACAGAGACGAGCACACACACACACCACCCGACGTCATGAGGGGAGACACAGTGTATCACAAGCGAAACCACAAGAAGCGTATGTTCCTGAAAGGCTGTCTGAGGGTGAATCAAGGAGCAGTCACACCACACAAAAGGCCCCAGTCTTACAGGGTACTAGTTTTACAGGCCCCAGTCTCTAATAGGCTCCAGTCTTGACAGGCCCAGTCCACAGGCCCCAGTCTTAACAGGCCCCTGTCCACAGTCTCAGTCTTAATAGGCCCCAGTCTTAATAGGCCCCAGTCTAATAGCCCCAGTCTTATGTCTCAGTCCCAGGCCCCTTGCCCCACAGGCCCCAGTCCCAACAGGCCCAGTCCTAATAGGCCCCAGTCTTACCCAGTCCCACAGGCCCCAGTTCAATAGGCCCAGTCCAATAGCGCCCCAAGCCCTGTCCACAGGCCCCAGCCTTACTGGGCCCCTTTCAACAGGCCCCAGTCTTAATAGGCCCCAGCCTAATAGGCCCCAGCCTAATAGGCCCCAGTTCAACAGGCCCCAGTCTTGGCTAGGCCCCTGTGCCTTATTGGGCCTCAGTCTTACCAGCCCCATTCAAATAGGCCCCAGTCCCACAGAAACCCCAGTCTTAATATAGGCCCTGAATCTTAAAGAGAAATTTATTTGGGCTGCTTACGACAGGTTAGGTTAAGTTATGGTTGGGTTAAAGGGTTAACTACGGTTAGATTAGGTTCGACAGGTTGCTTAGATACGTTAGGCTACGTTAGTTAGGTTAAGGCTGTGTGCATCTGGTTATGCACGTCAATGTAGACAGACAGTCACAGATCAACAGACAGACAGACAGCAGATTTATGACGATGCGACAAACAGACAGACAACCTGTTATAGTAATGTTTGCAGGGTTGGCAGGGTTTAGCAGGGCGCAGGCTGGCAGGCTCAGGCAGGGCTACAGGGCAGGTCACACAAATACATATACAACACATCTACAACACACACTAACAAACAACAAACACACAAACAAACAACATGGTCAAGCAAGGGCCTGACAGGGTTTGCTAGCAAGGGTTGACAGGAAGTTGGCTCAAGGCGGCAGGGTGTGGCTGCTTGAAATATTCATGAAAATTGGTGATTTCTGTGCTGATGACGAGGTCTGTACCATTTTTAGACTCACACACTCCACAGTGTTGCCAACTCATACCATATCGGTTGCCAACTTCCTACCACCCCCACTTCACTCACCACGTTCCACGAATTTTCAATATACTTTTTATAAACCACTGCGAAGTATTGTTTTATTTAACCATAAAAAGAGTGTGTTATTGGGGGGGGGTGTCGTGGTTACGGTCCTGGCGGAGTGAGGAGGAGGAGGTGGATTTGAGGGAAGGAAGGTAGGTAGGTGAGAGGAAGGGTTAAGGAAGGTGAAGGAGGGAGGTAAGAAAGGTGAGGGAAGGTAGATGAGGTAAGGGAAGGAAGGTAAGGGCACAGGAGGAGAACCAACCGAACCAAGGAAGGAAGGAAGGAAGGAAGGAAGGAAGTTACTGGGTGTAGTAGAAGCCGACGGCGACAGGAAAAGAGCTGCAACCCATGACATGAGCAGCTTTTACCAACATTTCAGCACAGCTTTCTTGTTAATGTTACCCTACACACACTATTTACACTTTATCTGTTCTTTCATTTTACACAACACTCAATACCTGAGTAATATAAAGGCAAAATAAAGAAAGTCTGCTGACACAAGAGAAGTGTAGGAAATGTCTGGGAGGAAAATACAACAAGGCAAAAAGTGAGAGATTTGAAGGGGTTTAGGAGGCTATGGCGGAGCCAGTACACGTGGGGAGACAAACTGCACAGAAAAATTACGTAAATGGATTTAGGCTTTTACCGAGTATAAAAGACAGACGATCAAAGCAGTTCTCTGCGGGATGGAGTGGTTGTTTCAGGTAAAATATGTCGTTTTTTAAGGGGATCAGGTTTAATTAAATTAGAGAATGTATTGAGAGGGGTCCCAGAAGGTGAGGGAGGGAGGGAGGGCAGGTAGGTAGGTAGGTAGGGGAGACAGGTAAGGGGGAAGGAGGGAGGGAGGAGGGTAGGTAGGTAGGTAGGGAGACAGGAAGGTTGGGAAGGTGGGAGGGAGGGAGGAGGACCTGACAGAAATAAGGGTTTACCATCCGCCACAGCTTCTGAATATTCACTTTACTCCGCGTATTGATGTTGCTTCTTATATCTTTCGTCGCCTTACCAAAAAACTGGCTATTACGATATTCACCGAGGAAGACGAGAGTGCAAAGGAAAGTATGGATCCGGGTGTCCTGGAGGTGTCCTGGGAGTTCTAAGATGTTCTAAAGAGCCCAAATGTCAGAGTTTCTGAGGTGCTGAGGCATTATGTATTTCACCATGGGTAGACGACGCAAGGACACAATCACTACATGATACTAAATATACTACTGGTTTCAAATGAAGGGTTTCTCAACTCAGCAGGTTGCCTGCAGGTTCTGCTCAGCAGGTCGCCTGTTTCAGAGGTCGCCCCAAGCTCAACAGGTCGCCTGCCTCAGCAGGTCGCCTCCTTCACGAGGTCGCCCAAGTTCAACAGGTCGCCTCCAAGCCTCAGCAGGTCGCCCCTGCTCAGCAGGTCGCTCTGCTCAGCAGGTCGTTCCAAGCCAACACAGGTTGCCTTCAAGTTCAGCAGGTTCGCCTCAACAGCCGTTTCAAGCCTCAGCAGGTTCATGAAACACAAGAGGCAGTGACGGGCCATTTAGCGGGGAAAAGCCAATGCGGTTTTACCATGATGGACGAAAGGTGTACTCAAGCCGTCTTGTGTTCATTCCTTTACCATTTGGATAGATGGTTTACCATTTTCCTTTATTCTTCTACCTAACCTCACCCCAAGGAGTGTGTGTGTGTGTGTGTGTGTGTGTGTGTGTGTGTGTGTGTGTGTGTGTGATGTGCTGTGAGGCAGACACAGGAGTAACAAGACTGGGTAGGGAAGTACTAATAGGTGACATGTAATTAACGAAACAGGTAAAGGAAGAGGAGGAGGAGGAAAGAGGCAAGGAGGAAATGAATGATAGGTGAAGGAAGAGGAAAAGGAATAAAACACAAGAAGGAAAGTGATGGGAAAAGTGGAGTAAGATGAGGAAGGAGTAAGTGGGAGTAAGACGGGGAGGCAGGAGGAGTAAATGGGAGAAAGATGGGAGGAGTAAGCGGAGAAGACGGGAGGAGTAAGCTGGAGTAAGATGGGAGGAGTAAGCTTGGAGTAAGACGGGGAGAGAAATGGAATAAGATGGGAGGAGTAAGCTGAGAAGAGGAGGAGAAGCTGGAGTAAGACGGGAGGAGTAAGATGGGGAGGGAGTAAGACGGGAGGAGTAAGGAGCAAGATGGGGAGGAGTAAGCTGGAATAAGATGGGGAGGAGTAAGCTGGGAGGACGGGAGGAGTAAGATGAGGAGTAAAGCCGGAGAAGATGGGGAGAGTAAGCTAAGACGGGGAGGAGTAAGATGGGAGGAGTAAGTGGAGAAAGATGGGGAGAGTAAGCTGAGTAAGACGGGGAGGAGTAAGATGGGAAGGAGAAGTTGGAGGACGGGAGGAGTAAGGAGAAAGATGGGAGAGAAAGAAGAGGAGAGTAAGTGGGAGTAAGACGGGGAGGAGAAGTGGGAGAAGACGGGAGAGAAGATGGGAGGAGAAGCGGAGAAAGATGGGAGGAGGCTGGAGTAAGATGGGAGGAGAAATGGAGGAAGACGGGAGGAGTAAGATGGGGAGGAGCAAGCTTGGAGAAAGAGGGAGTAAGCTGGAGCAAGACGGGAGGAGAGGCTGGAGAAGACAAGTGAGTAAGATGAGGAGTAAGCTTGGAGTAAGACGGGGAGGAGTAAGATGGGGAGGACAAGTGGGAGAAGACGGGGAGGAGTAAGATGGGGAGGAGTAATGGAGAAGACGGGGAGGAGTAAGCGGGAGTAAGACGGGAGGAGTAAGATGGGAGGAGTAAGCTGGAGTAAGACGGGAGGAGTAAGATGGGGAGAGAAGTGGGAGTAAGACAAGGAAAGAGGGGAGGAGTAAGCGAGTAAGACGGGGAGGAGTAAATGGGAGTAAGACGGGGTGAGTAAGATGGGGAGGAGGAAAGCTGGAGTAAGATGGGAGGAGAAGTGGAGTAAGACGGGAGGAGAAAGGAGTAAGATGGGAGGAGAAGATGGGAGGAGAAGTGGAGAAAGACGGGGAGAAGCTGGAGCAAGACGGGAGGAGTAAGATGGGAGGAGTAATGGAGTAAGACGGGAGGAGAAGCTGAGTAAGACGGGGAGGAGTAAGATGGGGAGGAGTAAGCTTGGGAGGCATAAGATGGGAGGAGCAAGCTTGGGAGTAAGACGGGGAGGAGTAAGATGGGGAGGAGTGCTTGGAGAAGACGGGAGGAGTAAGATGGGAGGAGAAGCTGGAGTAAGACGGGGAGGAGAAGATGGGGAGGAGTAAGCTGGGAGTAAGACGAGGAGTAAGCTGGAGTAAGACGGGAGGAGTAAGATGGGGAGGAGTAAGCGGAGTGACGGGAGGAGAGATGGGGAGGAGTAAGGGAAAGATGGGGAGGAGTAAGCTGGAGAAGACGGGTGAGTAAGATAGGAGAGTGGAGTAAGATGGGAGGAGTAAGCTGGAGAGGGGAGGAGTAAGATGGGGAGGAGTAAGCTGGAGAGACGGGGAGGAGAAGATGGGGAGGAGTAAGCTTGGGGCAAGACGGGGAGGAGTAAGCTGGAGAAGACGGGGAGGAGTAAGATGGGAGGAGAAGCGGAGTAAGACAAGGAGTAAGATGAGGAAGTGAGTAAGATGGGGAGGAGTAAGCTGGAGTAAGACGAGGAGTAAGATGGGGGGAGAAGCTGGAGAAAGATGGGGAGGAGTAAGCGGGAGAAGACAAGGGAGTAAGATGGGAGGAGTAAGCTGGGAAGATGGAGGAGGTGATGGGAGGAGGGTAAGATGGGAGGAGCAAGATGGGGAGGAGTAAGCTGGAGTAAGACGGGGAGGGTAAGATGGGAGAGTAAAAGATGGCGGGAGTAAGATAGGGAGGAGTAAGTTGAGTAAGAGGGAGGAGTAAGTTGGAGTAAGATGAAGAAAGATTAAGGAGTAGGATGAAGAAAAGAGATGAGGAGGAGAAGCAAGCTGAGGTAAGATGAAAGACATGGGAGAAAGGATGAAGGAGCAAGCTGAAGCAAGATGAAGAAAGAGAAGCGGAGTAGGATGGGGGAATGTAAGGTGAGGAGTTCAGAGAAGGACATCAACAATAGCAGGTAAAGGAGGTAAGCTGTGAGGTGTCTGCAGATGTGACTGACTCCAGCTGGGGTGGTGGGGGCAGGACACGGGGAGGTAGGTAAAGGACGGGGAGGTAGGTAAAGGGGCAGGGACACGGGGAGGTAGACAGAGGACACACGTGGGGAGGTAGGTGAGGGACAAGGACACACGTGGGGAGGTAGGTGGGGGGACAGGAGGACACGGGGGAGGTATGAGGGACAGGGACACACGTGGGGAGGTAGGGGAGGGGACAGGCCATGTGGGGGAGGTAGGTGGGGACAGTAGGACACGGGGGGAGGTAGGTGGGGGACAGGACACACGTGGGGAGGTAGGTGGGGACAGTAGGACACGGGGAGAGGGTGGAGGACAGACACACGTGGGGAGGTAGGTGGGGGACAGCAGGGACACGTGGGGAGGTAGGTGGGGGACAGAGGAACACACGGGGAGAGTAGGTGGGGGACAGGACACACTGGGGAGGTAGGTGAGGACAGGACACACGTGGGAGTGAGGTGATGAAGAGGACACACGGGGGGAGGTGTGGGACAGGACACGTGGGGAGGTAGGTGAGGGGACAGGACACACGTGGGGGGAGGTAGGGACACACGGGGGAGGTAGGTGGGGGACAGGACACACGTGGGGGAGGTGGGGGACAGGACACACGTGGGGAGGTAGGTGGGGACAGACACACGTGGGAGGTAGGTGGGGACAGACTGGGGAGGTAGGTGGACACACGTGGGAGGTGGTGGGGACAGAGACACACTGGGGAGGTAGGTGGAGGACAGGACACACGTGGGGAGGTAGGTGGGGGACAGATCACACATGGGAGGCAGGTGGGGGGGACAGAGGACACGGGGAGGTAGGTGGGGGACAGCAGGACACGTGGAGGCAGGGGGACAGGACACACGTGGGGGAGGCAGGTGGGGGGACAGTAGGACACACGGGGGAGGTAGGGTGGGGACAGAGGCACACACGTGGGGTAGGTGGGGGACAGAGACACGTGGGGGGTGGGGGACAGAGGACACACTGGGGGAGGTAGGTGGGGGACAGTAGGACACACGGGGGAGGTGGGGACAGGACACGTGGGGAGGTAGGTGGAGGACAGGACACACGTGGGGAGTGCAGGTGGGGGACAGAGGACACACGTGGGGAGGTAGGTGGGGGACAGGACACAGTGGGGAGGTAGGTGGGGGAAGGTAGGACACATGGGGGGTAGGTGGGGGACAGAGGACACACGTGGGGGTGGGTAGGTGGGGACAGTAGGACACACGTGGTAGGTGGACAGAGACACACGGGGTGTAGGTGGGGGACAGAGGACACACGTGGGAGGCAGGTGAGGACAGAGGACAATGGGGGAGGAGGTGGGATCAGGACACGGGGAGTGTGGTGGGAGGACAGAGGGACACGTGGGAGGCAGGACAGAGAGTGGTAGGTGGGGACAGGACACACGGGGTAGGTGAGGGGACAGGACACACGTGGGGAGGTAGGTGGGGGACAGGACACACGTGGGGAGTGTAGGGTGGGGGACAGAGGACACACGTGGGTGGTAGGTGGGGACAGAGGGACACACGTGGGGAGGTAGGTGAGGGACAGTAGGACACACGGGGAGTGTAGGTGGGGGACAGACACACGTGGGGGAGGTAGGTGGGGGGACAGGACACACGTGGGGAGGTAGGTGGGGGACAGGACACACGGGGGAGGGCAGGTGAGGGACAGAGGACACACGGGGAGGTAGGGATGACAGACACGGGGAGTGTAGGGACAGGACACACGTGGGGGAGGTAGGTGGGGACAGAGGGACACACGGGGAGTAGGTGGGGACAGGGACACGGTGGGAGTAGGTGAGGGACAGTAGGACACACGTGGGGGAGGCAGAGGGACACAGGACACACGTGGGAGGTAGGTGGGGACAGAGGACACACGTGGGGAGTGAGGTGGGGACAGCAGGACACACGTGGGGAGGTAGGTGGGGACAGGGACACACGTGGGGGGAGGTGGGGGACAGACACACGTGGGGAGGTGGGGGACAGGACACAGAGGTGGGGAACAGGACACACGTGGGGAGGTAGGTGGGGGACAGTAGGGACACACGTGGGGAGGTAGGTGGGGACAGGACACACGTGGGGAGGTAGGTGGGGGACAGGACACACGTGGGGGAGGTAGGTGGGGGGACAGGACACACGGGGGAGGTAGGTGGGAAACAGGACACACGTGGGAGGTAGGTGGGGGGACAGACACGTGGGGGAGGTAGGTGGGGGACAGGACACACGGGGAGTGTAGGTGGGGACAGAGACACACGGGGGAGGTAGGTGGGACAGGACACACGGGGAGGTGAGGTGGGGGACAGAGACACGTGGGGAGGTAGGTGGGGGGACAGGACACACGTGGGGAGGTAGGTGGGGGACAGGAGGACACACGTGATAGAGAGGGACAGAGAGACACACGTGGGAGGTAGGTGGGGGACAGTAGGACACACGTGGGGAGTGCAGGTGGGGGACAGGACACGTGGGGGGGAGGTGGGGGACAGACACACGGGGAGTGACAGTAGGGACAGTGGGGGAGGGGGACAGGACACACGTGGGGAGGTAGGTGGGGGACAGGACACACGTGGGGGAGGTAGGTGGGGGACAGTAGGACACACGGGGGAGGTAGGTGGGGACAGGACACGTGGGGAGGTAGGTGGGGGACAGGGACACACGTGGGGAGGTAGGTGGGGACAGGACACACGTGGGAGAGGTGGGGGACAGGACACACTGTGGGGAGGTAGGTGGGGACAGTAGAACACGTGGGGGAGGTAGGGGACAGGACACACGTGATGCACGGGGAGGTGAGGTGGGGGACAGGACACGTGAGGCAGGTGGGGGGACATGACGGGGAGGTAGGTGGGGACAGAGACACACGGGGAGAGGAGGACAGGACACACGTGGGGAGGTGGGGGGGACAGGGACACACGGGGGAGGTAGGTGGGGGACAGGACACACGGGGAGGGGGGACAGGACATGGGGAGTGAGGTGGGGAACAGCAGGACACAATGAGTGAGGGGAGGACAGGACACGTGGGGGAGGTGAGGTGGGGGGACAGGACACACGTGGGGAGGTAGGTGGGGACAGACACACGTGGGGGGAGGTAGGTGGGGACAGTAGGACACACGTGGGGAGGTAGGTGGGGACAGACACACGTGGGGAGGTAGGTGGGACAGGACGGGGAGGTAGGTGGGGACAGAGACACACGTGGGGAGTGTAGGTGGGGGACAGACACACGTGGGGAGGTAGGTGGGGACAGGACACACGTGGGGGGAGGTGAGGGTGGGGGACAGAGACACACGGGGGAGCAGGGTGGGGGGGATTGACACGGGGGGAGGAAGACAGACACACGGGGAGTGGGTGGGGGACAGGACACACGTGGGGGGAAGTGAGGTGAGGGACAGGACACACGGGGGAGGAGGGGGGGACAGAGGACACACGTGGGGAGGTAGGTGGGGGACAGGACACACGGGGGGAGGTAGGGTGGGGGACAGGACACACGTGGGGGAGGTAGGTGGGGGAGGGGAGAGGTAGGTGAAACAGGACAATGTGGGAGGTGGGAAACAGACATGGGGGAGGTAGTGGGGACAGGATACACGTGGGGGAGGTAGGTGGGGACAGGACACATGGGGAGGTGGGGATGGGACACGGGGAGGTAGGTACAGAGACACATGGGGGAGGTAGGTGGGGACAGTAGGGCACACGTGGGGAGTGAGGTGGGGGGACAAAGAGACACACGGAGAGTAGGTGGGGGACAGAGATCAGAACGTGGGAAGCAGGTGGGGGACAGAGACACACGGGGGGAGGTGGGGACAGGACACTGAGGCAGGTGGGGACAGGACACACGTGGGAGTGCAGGGGGACAGTAGGACACGTGGGGAGGTAGGTGGGGACAGGGACACGGGGAGGTAGGTGGGGGACAGAGGACACACGTGGGGAGGTAGGTGGGGGACAGAGGACACATGGGGGAGGTAGGTGGGGGACAGTAGGACACACTGTGGGGAGGTAGGTGGGGGACAGGACGTGGGGGAGTGAGGTGGGGGGACAGAGGACACACGTGGGGGAGTGTAGGTGGGGAACAGGACACGTGGGGGAGGTAGGTGGGGACAGAGGACACGTGGAGTGTAGGTGGGGGACAGGACACACGTGGGGGAGGTAGGTGGGGGACAGAGGACACACGGGGGAGCAACAGGACGTGGGGAGTGCAGGTGGGGGACAGACGCAGAGAGGTGGACAGGCAAAGGGACACAGGACACGTGTGGGGACAGAGACACAAGGGAGTGTGGGGGACAGACACACGTGGGGAGGTAGGGGACAGGACACATGCAGAGTAGGTGGGGGACAGGACACATGGGGAGTGTAGGTGACAGGACACACGGGGAGGTAGGTGGGGGACAGAGACACACGGGGAGGTAGGTGGAGGTGGGGGGGACAGTAGGGACACACGTGGGGGTAGGGGGGACAGGACACACGTGGGGAGGTAGGTGAGGGAGAAGTCATGGGCAGGGTGGGGGAGGGACAAGGGGAGAGTAGGGGAAACAGGACACACGTGGGGAGAGAGGTGAGAGGACACATGGGAGGTAGGGAGGAAGATGCACTGAGACAGGCCAACACACAAGGGGAATGGTGGGACACTGAGGTACAGGACACACTGGGGACACTAAGAAGGGCAAACCAGAGAGGACAGAGAGGCGAAAGAGAGGGACAGACGGGACATAGAGATAGAGAGGGACAGAGTGAAATAAAAGGACAGAGAGGGAGAGCAAGGGGACACACACAGTAAATAGAGGCGATGGGCGAGGAAATGGGAGGAGGAGGTAGGAGGAGGATGTTGTGGGAGGAGGAGGTAGGGGAGAGGATGTTGTGGGAGGAGGTGTAGGAGGAGGGGAGGAGGATAGGGAGGAGGAGGTAGGGAGGAGGATGTTGTGGGAGGGTGAGGAGGAGGATGTTGTGGGAGGAGGTGTAGGAGGAGGATGTTGTGGAGGAGGAGGTGTAGGAGGAGGATGTTGTGGAGGAGGTAGGGAGGGAGGATGTTGGGGAGGAGGTGTAGGAGGAGGATGTTGTGAGGAGGTGTAGGAGGAGGATGTTGTGGGGAGGAGGAGGTGTGTAGGGAGGAGGGGATGTTGTGGAGGAGGTGTAGGAGGAGGATGTTGTGAGAGGTGAGGGAGAGGATGTTGGGAGGAGGTGTAGGGAGAGGGATGTTGTGGGAGGAGGTGGTAGGAGGAGGATGTTGTGGGAGGATGTTGTGGGAGGAGGAGGTAGGAGGAGGCTGTTGTGGGAGGAGGTGTAGGAGGGAGGATGTTGTGGGAGGAGGAGGTGTAGGAGGAGGATGTTGGGAGGAGGAGGTGTAGGAGGAGGGATGTTGTGGAGGAGGAGGATGTTAGGGAGGTGGGGGAGGAGGACAGGGGGAGGTGTAGGAGGAGGATGTTGTGGAGGTGGTGTAGGGAGGAGGGGATGTTGTGGGAGGAGGAGGTGGGAGAGGAGGATGTTGGGGGAGGAGGGGAGGTGTAGGAGGAGGAGGATGTTGTGGGAGGCAGGAGGGGAGAGGAGGAAGAGGCTGTTGTGGAGGAGGTGTAGGAGGAGGATGTTGTGGAGGGAGGAGGTGTAGGGAGGAGGCTGTTGTGGGAGGAGAGGTGTGGGAGGAGGATGTTGTGGAGGAGAAGGTGTAGGGAGGAGGATGTGGAGGCTGTTGTGGGAGGAGGAGGTGTAGGAGGAGGATGTTGTGGAGGAGAAGGTGTAGGAGGAGGATGTTGTGGGAGGAGGTGTAGGAGGAGGATGTTGTGGAGGAGGAGGTGTAGGAGGAGGATGTGTGGCAAGGTACACACACACACACACACAGTATCTATCTATCTATCTATCTATCTATCTATCTATCTATCTGAGACCAGGACAACGACACGCTAGGAGACATTGAACCAGGAGACCAGACACAGCCGGCCTCCACAACTGTTTGTATTAACATGACTCTGAAAAACCCGATATTAACTAAGGGGAAGGAGGGTAGGGGTGGTAGGTAGGGGAGGTAAGAGGGAGGGAGGGAGGGTAGGGGAAGGGTAAGAGGGAGGGAGGGGAGGGTAGGGGAAGGTGGGTAGGGAAGGTGGGTAAGAGGGGAGGGAGGGAGGGTAGGGGAAGGTGGGGTAGGGGAAGGTGGGGTGAGGGAGGGAGGGAGGGGTAGGGGAAGGTGGGGTAAGAGGGAGGGAGGGAGGGTAGGGGAAGGTGGTAAGAGGGAGGGAGGGAGGGTAGGGAAGGTGGGTAAGAGGGAGGGAGGAGGGTGGGGAAGGTGGGAAGAGGGAGGGAGGAGGGTAGGGGAAGGTGGGGAGAGAGGGGGAAGGGGGTAGGAGGGAGGGAGGGAGGGTAGGGGAAGGTGGGTATGAGGGAGGAGGGAAGGTAGGGGAAGGTGGGTAGAGGGAGAGGAGGGTAGGGAAGGGTAAGAGGGATGGAGGAAAGTAGGGGGAGGGGTAAGAGGAGGAGGAGGGTAGGGGAAGGGAGGGAGGGAGGGAAGTAGAAGGGAGAGGAAGGAGGTGGGGGAGTGAAGGGAGGAAAGACAGACATTCTGTGAGTGTCTCAGCAGGAGGGGAAGAGATGATGGTATAAATGGAAAGTCAGGGCAAACAAACTATCTAACCAAGATGAACTTGTTGCAATTGTTTTAAATTAAATTTAGATTTAGGCGAAATAGGTAAACACTGGTTTGGAAACAGAGTAGTGGACGAGTGGAAAAGTTAACAAACATCATCATTAATCTCTAACACGTTGGGTAGTCAAACATCTGTAGGTTGGATGCTTATATGAGCAATAGGGGTTATGTAAACGTCTGTTTAGTATGGGCACAGGCCAGCAGCAGCCCATTCTATGTTCTGTGTGTGTGTGTGTGTGTGTGTGTGTGTGTGTGTGTGTGTGTGTGTGTGTGTGTGTGTGTGTGTGTCAGCATTGATTTGAGTGTGTGTGTGTGTGTGTGTGTGTGTGTCAGCAATGGTAACATTTGAGTGGCTTGTGTGTGTGTAAATAATAATAATAATTAATTGTTTATTGAAATAGTTCAGCAGCCTGAAGGCTGAAACTATTCAATGGACAAAAATGACTTATTACACAAAGACATGGGTGGTGGGTTGTTTAACAAAAGCTTTCATTACTGGAAAGGAGAAGGAACATGAACTGAACATACAAATTATTATAGTTTACTGTTGATGGCCCTGGGCTGGTCATTGAGACATCAGGTGGTGTTCACGTGGTGCAGGACTCCGTCCCGGTGTTGATGTGAAGGACCTCATGTGGTCAGAGAACACCAGACGGTGGTGTCTGCAGTGACTCTGTCCTCTGGTGTTGATGTGAAGGACCACACGTGTCATGAGACCAGAAGGCTGGTGGTGTTCATGGTGCAGTGACTCGTCCTCTGGTGTTGGGACCACTGCTGAGACACCAGACGGTGTGGTGTTCACGTGGTGCAGTGACTCGTCCTCTGGTGTTGATGTGAAGGACCTCACGTGGTCATGAGACTGCCCAGTATGGGCCAATATGGATAGCTTCAAACATAGGTTGGATGGTTATATGAGCAATAGGGGGGTAAATGGGATTGGCCAGTATGGGCCAATAGGCCTGCTGCAGTTTCCTCCATTCTTATGTTCATGAAACACCGAGTCAAGTGGGTGGTGTTACAGTACCTCACTCTCTGCTGGGTGGTGTTGTGTTATCTGAATTGAATTGAATTGAAACAGTTATTTTGCCAGAAAAACACAGATACAGAGTGGATAATAATAACAATATTAACATATGAGCCAGTTGAGAACTCAGTTTCTTTTTAGGCACCTGATATATACTATACATTTATCTCAAGGAAGTATTATGTAACATTTAGTATCATCTGGAATAGTACAATAGCATGGTAGTAATAAGAACATCTCATAATGTTACCACGGTTATCACTTCAATATTTATGTATTTTATTTATTTGTTATTATTTTTACTGTAAAGCTGACCTAGTTACAGTACATATGTTCCCACGGTGGACTGATTAGCACCTCCTGGTCAGAAGATGGTGGCCTCCCAGGTACTTACCTCACTATGTGTGTGTGTGTGTGTGTGTGTGTGTGTGTGTGTGTGTGTGTGTGTGTGTGTGTGTGTGTGTGTCTCAGCAACATTTGTGTGTGTCTCAGCAGTGATAACATTTGTGTGTGTGTCTCAGCAGTGTAACATGTGTGTGTGTGTGTGTGTGTGTCTCAGCAGTGATAACATTTGTGTGTGTGTGTGTGTTCCCAGTAGTGATAACATTGTGTGTGTGTGTGTCTCAGCAGTGGTAACATTTGTGTGTGTGTGTGTGTGTGTGTGTGTTCAGCAGTGGTAACATTTGTGTGTGTTTGTGTGTGTGTGTGTGTTCCCAGCAGTGGTAACATTTGTGTGTGTGTGTGTGTGTGTCTCAGCAGGTAATTGTGTGTGTGTTCTCAGTAGTGAAATATTTGTGTGTGTTCTGAGCAGTGGTAACATTTGTGTGTGTGTGTGTGTGTGTGTTCTCAGTAGTGATAACATTTGTGTGTGTGTGTGTCTCGAGTGATACATGTGTGTGTGTGTGTGTGTCTCAGCAGTGGTAACATTTTGTGTGTGTGTGTGTGTGTGTGTGTCTCACAGGTAACATTTGTGTGTGTGTGTGTGTGTGTCTCAGCAATGGTAACACTGTGTGTGTGTGTGTGTGTCTCAGCAGTGGTCAACATTGTGTGTGTGTGTGTGTCTCAGCAGGTAACATGTGTGTGTGTGTGTGTCTCAGCAGTGGTAACATTTGGGAGGTGGTCAGTGGCAGGTACGGGCTGTTGGACACGATGAATGGCGCCGCCCTGCGTAAACTTCATCCCGCCTCATACGACCTGTTAGCCAATTTCACGAGCAATAATGTTGACCAGTAGGTACAGTGACGGCCGGCTCCTGTGCTCGCTTGATGGATTGTTTCTGCCAAGTCAACCGTGGAGACAGACTGGTTTGAGGGGAAGTTGCTTTTAATATGCATCGCTCTTGGCCAGTGTTTGTCGCCGATAGAGCGCTGCCGCTGTTGGCCCTCCCTCACATCCTCACCCTCCCTCATCTCTCCTCTCCCCCATCTCTGGTCACTGCCTCCCCCGCCCTCCCCCACTCAACTCTCCTCCTCCTCCCACTTGCCCATGCCACAGTCAGTTATGGTGGAGCACTTACTCTCTCTCTCACGACCGCTGCACATTTCCTCACCACCCATTCTCCTCCCCCTCTCACCTCACCGTCTCTCACCTCACTGTCCTTCTTCCTCACCTCACTGTCTTCTGCCTCACTTCACCGTCTTCCTCTCCTTCACCTCCCCACTGTCTTCCCTCACTCTTTACTGTCCCTATTCCTCACACTCCCCCCCCTCCCTCCCTTTCTCCACACCTCCCCCCCCCCACCCTCCTCTCCACACCTCCCACTCACCCCTTCACACCTCCTCCTCCTTTCTCCACACCTCCCACTCACCCTTCACATCCTCCTCCTCCTTCTCCACACCCCCTCCCTCCCTCCTTTCTCCACACCTCCCCCCTCCTCCTCCTTCTCTCCTCCACACCCTCCTCTCCACACCCTCCCACTCACCCTTCACACACCTCCTCCTCCTTTCTCCACACCTCCCTCCTCCTCTTTCTCCACACCTCCCTCCTCCTCCTTCTCCACACCTCCCACTCACCCTTCACACCCCCCTCCTCCTCCTTCTCCACCTCCCTCCTCCTCCTTTCTCCACACCTCTCCTCCTTCTCCACACCCCCTCCTCCTCCTTCTCCACACCTCATCCCTCCACACCTCCCTCATCCCGCACACCTCCTCATTCTCACACCTTCCCTGATTCCTCACACCTTCCCCATTCTCACACCCCCTCCTCCTCCCTCACACCTCCCCCTCATCCCTCACACTCTCATCCCCCCCCATCCCACACCTCCCTCATCCCGCACACCTCCCTCATCCCTGCACCTCCTCTCACACCTCCCTCATCCCGCACACCTCCCTCATCCTCCACACCTTCCCATTCCTCACACCTCCTCCTCCTCCTCACACCTCCTCATCCTCACACCTCCCCATCCCGCACACCTACCCGTCATCCCGCACACCTCCCCTCATCCTGCACACCTCCCTCCTCCCTCCACACCTCCTCCCCTCCTCCTCCCACACCTCCCCTCATCCCGCACACCTCCCTCTCCTCCTCCACACCTCCTCCTCCTCCACACCCCCCTCACCCCTCACACACCTCCCCATCCCGCACACCTCCTCCTCCCTCCTCTCCACACCTCCCCTCACCCTCACACCTCCCCTCATCCCACACACCTCCTCCTCCTTCTCCACACCTCCCCCTCATCCCCACACCCCTCCTCCTTCTCCACACCTCCCCTCCTCCTCCACACCTCCCTCACCCCTCACACCTCCCTCATCCTGCACACCCTCCTCCTCCTTCTCCACACACCTCCCTCATCCCACACACCTCCCTCATCCTGCACACCTCCCCACGCCGCACACCTCCCCTTCTCCTTCTCTCCACACCTCCCCTCATCCCGCACACCTCCTCCCCATCGCCTCCCCTCTCTCCTTCTTCCACACCCCTCATCCAGCACACCTCTCCTCCTCCTCCCTCCATAAACACATATCTTCCACACACACACACACACACACACACACACACACACACACACACACACACACACACACACACTTCCAAAGGTCTTCATTAGAGATATTCTGATCAGCCTTCAACCCCGTTATTACAGCAGTCAGTGAGCAACCACCCTGAAATATGCAAGACACCAGAGCAGGCCTGTCCGTCCGTCCGTCCACTCAAGGGCGGCATTCTGGGTGGTAAGCGGTCACGTGTACCAGGTCATAAGGTCACATTGGTTAGGTTTTAGTTAGGTTTGGTTAGGTCTAGTAGGCAGTTGTTAGTGGTATGGCATTTTATTTTATTGTTGTGATAATTCTTTCGTTTCAGTACAATAATCTACCTGTGCAATAATCTACCTGTACAGTAATCTACTTGTACAGTAATCTACCTGTGCAATAATCTACCTGTACAGTAATCTACCTGTACAGTAATCTACCTGTACAGTAATCTACCTGTACAGTAATCTACCTGTACAATAATCTACCTGTACAGTAATCTACCTGTACAGTAATCTACCTGTACAATAATCTACCTGTACAGTAATCTACCTGTACAATAATCTACCTGTACAGTAATCTACCTGTACAGTAATCTACCTGTACAGTAATCTACCTGTAACCCACCTGTACAGTAATCTACCTGTACAGTAATCTACCTGTACACAATCTACCTGTACAGTAATCTACCTGTAGTAATATCTACCTGTACATAGTAATCTACCTGTACAGTAATCTCACCTGTACAGTAATCTACCTGTACAATAATCTACCTGTACAGTAATCTACCTGTACAGTAATCTACCTGTACAATAATCTACCTGTACAGTAATCACCGAATACACCTTACCTGTACAGTAATCTACCTGTACAATAATCTACCTGTACAGTAATCACCTGCCATAATCTACCGTACAGTAATCTACCTGTACAGTAATCTACCTGTACAGTAATCTACCATAATCTACCTGTACAGTAATCTACCTGTACAGTAATCTACCTGTAACAGTAATCTACCTGTACAGTAATTTACCTGTACAGTAATCTACCTGTACAATAATCTACCTGTACAATAATCTACCTGTACAGTAATCTACTTGTACAGTAATCTACCTGTAAATAATCTACCTGTACAGTAATCTACCTGTACAGTAATCTACCTGTACAGTAATCTACCTACAGTAATCTACCTGTACAATAATCACCTGTACAGTAATCACTGCAAAATCTACATGTACAATAATCTACCTGAGTAACCGTACAGTAATCTACCTGTACAATAATCTACCTGTACAGTAATCTACTTGTACAGTAATCTACCTGTACAGTAATCTACCTGTACAGTAATCTACTTGTACAATAATCTACCTGTGCACCTGGGTGAGAGGAAGGAAGGTGGATGAGGGAGGAGGAGGAAGGAGGGTATAGAGGAGGGGAAGAAGGAGGTCAAGACAATATTATCAGATGGAGGGAATACATACCAACATACATACAAACATACATACATACATACATACATACACATACATACATACATACATACATCTACCTGTCTTTACTTTTAAAAAATTCCACAATAACCCAACTAACCACAAAATGCTCGGTGGGGGGAGAGGAGGGGGGGGTGAGGGGAGGAGAGGGTGGGGTGAGGGGGGTGATGGAGAGAAGGAGAGGGTAGAAGGAGGTGAGGGGAGAAGGTGGCAAAAGGGTGAGACAGGGGGGTAGAAGGTGGCATAAGGGTGAGAGAGGGGGGTGAGGAGAAGGCAGGTAACAATAAGGGTGAGAGAGAAGGGGGGTGAGGGGAGAGAAGGTGGTCTACAAGGGTCAGGGGAGGACAGGAGTATAAGCCAGGCATACCCAGGACTAGGGGTGAGAATGCATGGTATTCTGAGAGCCAGATCACCTTACGGGTCGATTGTTTACACGGTAGCCATGGTAACCAGCTTGCCTTTTCTCATACAATTAGTCAGTGTCCTGTGTTAGACTATTCCCAATTTACTGCTTGTAATGTAATTTTTCTTGGTGTGTGTGGCGGGAGGTGAGCCCACGTTGATGATATGGCTGCTATAAAGACGCCCACACACAAACCACTCCCACTCCCTGCCTCCCCCCCCTCCTCACACACATCCCTCCCCCCCACACACACCTCACACACCCCCACACACAACCCCACACACACACCTCCCCACACACACCTCCCACACACACCTCCCACACACCCCCCACACACACACCTCATTCATTATTTAGTTTACTAACTATTTATTTGAATGAACTACATCTCCTTGTGTTTCAATGTATGTTAGTGAGGTCTTTCACGCCTGAGAGAGAGAGAGAGAGAGAGAGAGAGAGAGAGAGAGAGACAGAGAGAGAGAGAGAGACACTTCCTCCAGTATATTTTGTCTAAAATTATTTCTGTTGTAGGTGTGGGCAGCACAGCGGGTACTATGCCTCAACAAAGGCCAGGTGAAGAGGCTACCCTTCCCCACCCTCACGGGTCATGAGGCAGGTGTTGCGTGTTGAGGAGTCACTGTTGAGAACAAACATATGACCTTGAACCACTTGTTGTCGCGTGAAGTAAAGCCCTGACAAACTCGTGTTAACCAGATATGACACGAGGTGACTGATTTACCTGGTGGCTGTGTGACCTGGTGCTGGGTTAGGTTAGTTATCTGTCTAATCACATTATTGTCCGTCCACAAGTACTTCAGCGATCGTTACTCTTCTTCCTGTGTTCTGTTGGTGTCAGCTGGTCTATATGTACCACTTGGCCATTACCATCACGGGTTATAGTGTCGGCTGTGTGTGTGTGTGTGTGTGTGTGTGTGTGTGTGTGTGTGTGGTGTGTAACCTCTCCACACATATAGATACACTGTTAACGTCTCCCACACACACACACACACACACACATTCAATATTAGCACAATCCCTATAAGAGAGTCACTATTTAGGATCCAACGCCTTGTATAGTAGTGGCAGTCTTGTTGCATTTTGTGAGTGTGTGAGTGAGTGTGTGAGAGTTGCTGTCATAGCGTGTGAGTGTGTGAGAGTTGCTGTCATAGCGTGTGAGTGTGTGAGAGTTGCTGTCTAGCGTGTGAGTGTGGGAGAGTTGCTGTCATAGTGTGTGAGTGTGTGAGAGCTGTTGTCATAGTGTGTGAGAGTTGCTGTCATGGTGTGTGAGTGTGTGAGAGTTCACTGCCAAAGGTCAGAGTGTGTGAGAGTTGCTGTCATAGTGTGTGTGAGTGTGTGAGAGCTGAAAGCTGTGTGTGAGGTGTGAGAGTTGCTGTCATAAGGTGTGAGTGTGTGAGAGTTGCTGTCATAGTGTGTGTGAGTGTGAGAGTTGCTGTCACAGTGTGAGTGTGTGAGAGTTGCTGTCATAGTGTGAGGTGTGTGAGAGTCATAGTGTGTGAGTGTGTGAGAGTTGTGTCAGTGTGAGTGTGAGAGTGTGAGTGTGTGTGAGTTGCGTCATAGCCTCAGAGCGTGAGATTAAGGTCATGGTGAGTGTGTGAGAGTTGCTGTCATAGCGTGTGAGTGTGAGAGTTGCTGTCATAGTGTTTGAGTGTGTGAGAGTTGCTGTCATAGCGTGTGAGGGAGAGCATGGTGAGTGTGTGAGAGTTGCTGTCATGGTGTGTGAGGTGTGAGAGTTGTCATAGTGTGTGAGTGTGTGGGAGGCAGTGTGTGAGTGTGAGGGCTGGTGTGTGAGAGTGTGTGAGTGTGTGAGTTGTTGTCATGGAGTGTGTGAGATGTGAGAGTTGCTGTCATAGTGTGTGTGTGAGAGTTGTTGTCATAGTGTGTGAGTGTGTGAGAGTTGCGTCATAGTGTGAGTGTGAGCTGGTCATAGTGTGTGAGTGTGTGAGAGTCATAGTGTGAGGTGAGAGTTGTCATGGTGTGTGAGTGTGTGAGAGTTGCTCATGGTGTGTGAGGCATGTGAGAGTTAAGCTGTCATAGTGTGTGAGTGTGAGGAGTTGCTGTCATAGTGTGTGAGTGTGTGAGAGTTGCTGTCATAGTGTGTGAGTGTGAGAGTTGTTGTCTAGTGTGAGTGTGTGAGAGTTGTTGTTAAAGGGAGTGTGAGAGTTGCTGTCATAGCGTGTGAGTGTGAGAGTTGGCTCAGTGTGAGTGTGTGAGAAGTTATAGTGTGTGAGTGTGTGAGAGTTGCTGTCATAGTGTGTGAGAGCAAGGTGAGTGTGTGAGAGTTGCTCATAGTGTGAGTGTGTGAGAGTTGCTGTCATGGTGTGTGAGTGTGTGAGAGTTGCTGTCATAGTGTGAGTGTGTGAGAGTTGCTGTCATAGTGTGTGAGTGTGTGAGTTGCTGTCATAGTGTGAGTGTGAGAGTTGTTGTCATGGTGTGTGTGTGAGTTGTTGTCATAGGAGTGTGAGAGTTGCTGTCATAGTGTGTGAGTGTGTGAGAGTTGTTGTCAGTGTGTGAGTGTGTGAGTTATGGTGTGTGGAGGTGTGTGGTTGCTGTCATAGTGTGTGAGTGTGAGAGTTGCTGGTCATAGTGTGTGAGTGTGTGAGAGTTGTTGTCATGGTGTGTGTGAGTGTGAGAGTTGTTGTCATGGTGTGTGAGTGGAGAGCGTCATAGTGTGGGAGTTGCTGCCAGTGTGAGGTGTGAGAAGGTCATGGTGTGTGAGTGTAGAGCATGGCGTGAGTGAGAGTTGTTGTCTGAGTGTGAGAGCTAAGGTCATGGTGTGTGAGTGTGTGAGAGTTGCTGTCATAGTGTGTGAGTGTGTGGAGAGTTGCTGTCATGGTGTGTGAAGTGTGTGAGAGTTGTTGTCTGAGTGTGTGAGAGTTGCTGTCATGGTGTGTGTGAGTGTGTGAGAGTTGTGAGTGTGTGAGAGGTCATGGTGTGTGAGTGTGTGAGAGCATGGTGTCTGAGTGTGTGAGAGTTGCTGTCATGGTGTGAGTGTGTGTGAGAGTTGCTGTCATGTGTGTGAGTGTGTGAGAGTTACAGTCATAGTGTGAGTGTGTGAGAGCTGTTGTCATAGTGTGTGAGTGTGTGAGAGTTACTGTCATAGTGTGAGTGTGAGAGTTGCTGTCATAGTGTGTGAGTGTGAGAGTTGTTGTCATAGTGTGTGAGTGTGAGAGAGATGCCATAGTGTGTGAGTGTGAGAGTTGTTGTCATAGTGTGTGTGAGTGTGTGAGAGTTGTTGTCATAGTGTGAGGTGTGAGAGTTGCTGTCATGGTGTGTGAGTGTGTGAGAGCTAAGGTCATAGTGTGTGTGAGTGTGTGAGAGTTGCTGTCATGGGTGTGTGAGGTGTGAGAGTTGCGTCATAGTGTGTGAGTGTGTGAGAGTTGTCATGTGTGAGTGTGTGTGAGAGTTGCTGTCATGGTGTGTGTGAGTGTGTGAGAGTTGCCATGTAAGTTGTGTGAGTGTGTGAGAGTTGCTGTCATAGTGTGTGAGTGTGAGAGTTGCTATAGTGTGAGTGTGTGAGAGTTGTCATAGGTGTGAGTGTGGAGTTGCTGTCATAGTGTGAGTGTGTGAGAGTTGCTGTCATAGCGTGTGAGAGTTGCTGTCATGAGAGTTGCTGTCATAGTGAGAGTGTGGAGAGTTGCTGTCATAGTGTGTGAGTATGTGAGAGCTGCGTCATGGTGTGTGTGAGAGTTGCTGTCATAGTGTGTGAGTGTGTGAGAGTTGTCATAGGTGTGAGAGTTGTCATAGCGTGTGAGAGTTGCGTCATGGAGTGTGTGAGAGTTGCTGTCATAGTGTGTGAGTGTGTGAGAGTTGCTGTCATGGTGTGTGAGAGTTGAGGTCATACTGTGAGAGTGTGTGATACCATTTTAAAGAGTTAGAATGAGAGTGTGAAAGGTGAAAGTGATGAGTGTGTGGTTGGGGCCGTGAGTGGGAGAGAGAGGAAGGGACAAGGAGAAGGGAGGGAAGGAAGGAAAGAGGGAGTGAGGGGGGGGGGAAGAGAGAAGGAGAGAGGGAAGGAGAGAGGGAAGATTGAGGGAGGGAGAGAAGGAGTGAGGGAGGTAAAGAGGGAGGTAGAGAGGGAGGTAAAAGAGGGAGGTAGAGAGGAGGACATCTAGCACAGTCACAAATGAAAGTGATTATACCATTAACATGACCACCCGGGCCCTGTCACGCTAGTGGTGGGCCCCGGCCAGCTAGTAGGAGGAGGAGGGGGGGGATAGGAAGAGGAGGAAGGGGGAGAAGAGAAGGTGAGGAAGAGGAGGTCACTATCTTTATTAATTTGTTTACCTCCCCTACCTCGTATGTAGAAGAGAGAGAGAGAGAGAGAGAGTTAAGGGACAAGGTAAGGAAGTGAGGTGAGGGAACGATAGTGAGGTTAGAGAGAATAACGTTAAGTGGTGTGGTAAATGAGGGGAGGTGGCAGGTGAGGGAGGTGGCAGGTGAGGGGGGTGGCAGGTGAGGGGGGAGTGGCAGGTGAAGGGAGGTGGCAGGTGAGGGAGTGGCAGAGGGGTGGCAGGAGTGGCAGGTGAGGAGAGGTGCAGGTGAGGGGGAGTGGCAGGAGGGAGGTGGCAGGGGTGAGGGAGTGTGGCAGGTGAGGGAGTGGAAGGTGAGGGGAGTGGCAGGTGAGGGAAGTGCAGGTGGGAGGGCAGGTGAGGGAAGTGGTCAGTGAGGGGAGGTCAGGTGAGGGGAGATGAGAGGAGGGAAGTGTCAGGTGAGGGAAGTGGCAGGTGAGGGGAGTGGCAGGTGAGGTGGGAGTGGCAGGAGGTGGGAGGGCAGGTGAGGGAAGTGGTGAGGGGAGTGGCAGGTGAGGTGGGAGGGCAGGTTAGAGGTGGGGAAGAAGTAGTGAGGGAAAGGTAGGGTAGGCTGAGGGGTGGCGAAGATGAGGGAACGAGGTGAGTTGTGAGGTATGTGAGGGGGAAAGGGGGCTGAGGAGAGGGGAGAGAGAGGGGGGAAGCAGGTGAGTAATGTGCCCGTCATACCTGGTAATTACAACATTCACCAGCAACGCCTAACTCACTAACAACAGAGGGAGGGGGAGGGGAAGGAGGGGGAGGAGATGGGGAGAGGGGTGAAAGGGAGGGAAGAAATAAAGGAAAGGGAGGGAGGAAAGGAAGGGATGGAGGGAGGGGTTGGGAGGAAAAAGGGAGGGGAAGAGGAGGAGGGAGGTGATGTGAGAACGTATCTAACTGGTGATGGAGAACGTATCTAACTGGTGATGTGAGAACGTATCTAACTGGTGATGTGAGAACGTATCTAACTGGTGATGGAGAACGTATCTAACTGGTGATGTGAGAACGTATCTAACTGGTGATTGAGAACGTATCTAACTGGTGATGTGAGAACGTATCTAACTGGTGATGTCAGAACGTATCTAACTGGCATGTGAGAACGTATCTAACGAATCTAACTGGTGATGAGAACGTATCTAACTGGTGATGTGAGAACGTATCTAACTGGTGATGTGAGAACGTATCTAACTGGTGATGTGAGAACGTATCTAACTGGTGATGTGAGAACGTATCTAACTGGTGATGTGAGAACGCATCTAACTGGTGATGTGAGAACGACAAAAAAAGTGATGAGAACGCATCTAACTGGTGATGGAGAACGTATCTAACTGGTGATGTCAGAACGTATCTAACTGGTGATGTGAGAACGTATCTAACTGGTGATGTGAGAACGTATCTAACTGGTGATGTGAGAACGTATCTAACTGGTGATGTGAGAACGTATCTAACTGGTGATGTGAGAACGCATGTAACTGGTGATGCATAGTCCCGGTACAAAACCTCCGGTACAGTACACCAGTAAACAGTAGTCCCGGTACCAGTAGTTGTACACCAGTAAACAGTAGTCCCGGTACCAGTAGTTGTACACCGTGCAAACAGTAGTCCCGGTACCTGGGTGTAGCTCCCTGTAGTTGTACACTTTTCATTGTCGCCAGAATGTCATTTCTCAGGGCGTGTGTCGTGCCAGCCATATGTCTTGTGGCTGATAAACGACTCAGGTGGAGAAAGTCGTTGTGGGGGTGTGTGTAGGACAATAGACTGTGGTGCTATAAGTCAAGTGTGGGGGTGTGGGGGTGGGGAGGGTGTAGGGTGTGGGTGTGGGGGGGTGTAGGGTGGGTGAGGTGTAGGGGTGTGGTGTGGGGGTGTAGGGGTGTGGGTGTAGGGGTGGGGGAGGGTGTAGGGGTGTGGGGGAGGTGTAGGGTGTGGGTGTGGGGGGTGTAGGGGTGTGGGAGGGTGTAGGGTGTGGGGAGGGTGTGGGTGGGAGGTGTAGGGTGTGGGTGTGGGAGGGGGTGTGGGGTGTGAAGGTGTAGGAAAGGTCAGGTAGTGAGGGAGGAAGGAAATAATGATGTCATAGTATCTATACTTATGGCGAGAGAGAGAGAGAGAGAGAGAGAGAGAGAGAGAGAGAGAGAGAGAGAGAGAGAGAGAGAGAGAGAGAGACGATGTATTCATTAGTCCGCTAGGCCACACCTTCCTTCTCCCTGGTTACTGTCCCCTGGCCACTGCCCTGCTGGCCACCTGCCCCTGGCCACTGCCCCCCCTGACCACTGTCCCCCTGGCCACCTGCCCCTGGCCAAGTCTTCATGCACATCTCATCAACACCCATACCTCTACGACTCTTGGTTTTAAAATACTTATAGTAATAACGAAGAATTAATAAGAGGAGGAAAGGAGGGAGAGGAGGAAGAGGAGGAGGAGGAAGAGGAGGAGAGGAGGAAGGGAGGAGAGGAGGAAGAGAAAGAAGAGGTTAGGTGGTGAACGCACGTATGAAAAATAATAATAAGAAATAACAAACAATAACAATAAACAGTGACCAACCTCCAGAAGAGAGAGAGAGAGAGAGAGAGAGAGAGAGAGAGAGAGAGAGAGAGAGAGAGAGAGAGAGAGAGGCAGGCCAAAAATATCCCAAGTAAAAAATTTTTGTAAGTGAAAGTTGTGTTGTGTGGCAGAGGAGTAAAAAAGAAGAAGAAGAAGAAGAAGAAAAAAAAGGTTGGTGGTGGTAGATAAGAGCCAGCGTGGTCCCCTCCCAACCACCCTCCCCCACCACCCACCCCCACCTCACCCTGGCAAGCATAAAGAAACAGGAAATTCAATCGGCACACATTTTAAAGCCACGCTGCCTACTTACAGGAAATTTTCAAGTCATGGTCGTGAGTCTGAGGAAATGAAGCGACGATTACTCTGGGACTTGTGTATGTGTGTATGTGTGTGTGTGTGTGTGTGTGTGTGTGTGTGTGTGTGTGTGGGGGCCTGATACACGTACCTCTCTCTTATTTATCTATCTATCTTTCTTTCTGTTTGTGTCTCTCTCTCTCTCTCTCTCCCCCTCTCTCTCTGGTGTGCCAGGTAGAGGGAAGAAGAGAGAGAGGGTGAATCTGCCTACCTACCTTAACATGTCCCTCCTCTTTATCACTATTTTTCTCCCTCCTGCTCTTCCTGCTGCTACTACTGCTACTACTACTGCCTGCTGGGGGCGGAGAAGGCGTCAGCAGGCGCCTCTCCACCACCTACTAAGCTATACTTTCATCTCTCGTTAACAGCAACAAATTTAGGCTGAAAATTATGAACCAGTAAGCGGGCAAGATGGCCAGGTTACCGCCTCGGGGGTGGACGATAAACCGGGAGTCAGGAGGTAAGGAGGGAGATAGGGAAGAAGGAGGGGAAAGAAGGGAGGGTGGAGGGTAGGGAGGGAGAGAAGGAAGGAGAGAGGGTGGGAGGAGAGAGAGAGAGGTAGGGAAACATCAAACACACACACACACACACTGTTTCGCTGGTCAGGCTGTTCCATTCTCTCTCTCTCTCCTCCCTTCCGTACACACACGTTTCGTCCTTCCTCACCCACACACCTTCCTCACCCACACACCTTCCCTCACCCCACACACCTTCCTCACCACACACCTTCCCCACCCACACCTTCCTCACCCACACACCTTCCCCCACCTACACACCTTCCCTCACCCACACACCTCCCTCACCACACCTTCCCCACCCACACACCTTCCCCACCCACACACCTTCCCCCACCCCCCCACCCACACACCTTCCTCACCTACACACCTTCCCTCACCCACACACCTTCCCTCACCCCACACACCTTCCTCACCCACACACCTTCCTCACCCCACACCTTCCCCTCACCCACACACCTTCCCTCACCCACACACCTTCCTCACCCACACACCTTCCCTCACCCACACACCTTCCTCACCCACACACCTTCCCTCACCCCACACCTTCTCACCCCACACCTTCCCTCACCCACACCCTTCCCTCACCCACACACCTTCCCTCACCCACACACCTTCCTCACCCACACACCTTCCCTCACCCACACACCTTCCCTCACCCACACACCTTCCTCACCACACACCTTCCTCACCCACACCCCACACACCTCCCTCACCCACACACCTTCCCTCACCCACACACCTTCCCCTCACCCACACACCTTCCCCCACCCACACCTTCCCTCACCCACACACCTTCCTCACCCACACACCTTTCCTCACCTACACACCTTCCTCACCCACACACCTTCCCTCACCCACACACCTTCCTCACCCACCTTCCCTCACCACACACCTTCCCTCACCACACACCTCCCCCCTCACCCCTCACACACCTTCCCTCACCACACCTTCCCTCACCCACACACCTTCCCTCACCTACACACCTTCCCTCACCCACACACCTTCCCTCACCCACACACCCCTCACCCACACACCTTCCCTCACCCACACACCTTCCCTCACCCACACCTTCCCCACCCACACCTTCCCACCCCCAACACACCTTCCCCACCACCTTCCCTCACCCACACACCTTCCTCACCCACACACCTTCCTCACCCACACACCTTCCCTCACCCACACACCTTCCTCACCCACACACCTTCCCTCACCCACAACCTTCCTCACCCACACCTTCCTCACCCACACACCTTCCCTCACCCACACACCTTCCTCACCCACACACCTTCCCTCACCCACACACCTTCCTCACCCACACACCTTCCCTCACCCACACACCTTCCTCACCCACACACCTTCCCTCACCCACACACCTTCCCTCACCCACACACCTTCCCTCACCCACACACCTTCCCACCACACACCTTCCTCACCCACACACCTTCCTCACCCACACACCTTCCCCTCACCCACACCTTCCCTCACCACACACCTCCCCACCCACACACACCTTCCCTCACCCACACACCTTCCCCTCACCCACACCTTCCCTCACCCACACACCTTCCTCACCCACACACCTTCCCTCACCCACACACCTTCCCTCACCCACACACCTTCCTCACCTACACCTTCCTCACCCACACACCTTCCCTCACCCACACACCTTCCCCACCCACACACCTTCCCTCACCCACACACCTTCCCTCACCTACACACCTTCCTCACCCACACACCTTCCCTCACCCACACACCTTCCTCACCCACACACCTTCCTCACCTACACACCTTCCCTCACCACACACCTTCCTCACCCACACACCTTCCTCACCTACACACCTTCCCTCACCCACACACCTTCCCTCACCCACACCTCCTCACCTACACCTTCCTCACCCACACACCTTCCCTCACCCACACACCTTCCCTCACCCACACACCTTCCCTCACCTACACACCTTCCCTCACCCACACACCTTCCTCACCCACACACCTTCCCTCACCTACACACCTTCCACACACCTTCCCTCACCCACACACCTTCCTCACCCACACCTTCCCTCACCCACACACCTTCCCTCACCCACACACCTTCCCTCACCCACACCTTCCCTCACCCACACACCTTCCCTCACCTACACCTTCCCTCACCCACACACCTTCCTCACCCACACACCTTCCTCACCTACACACCTTCCCTCACCTACACACCTTCCTCACCTACACACCTTCCCTCACCTACACACCTTCCTCACCCACACACCTTCCTCACCCACACACCTTCCTCACCCACACACCTTCCTCACCCACACACCCTTCCTCACCCACACACCTTCCTCACCTACACACCTTCCCTCACCTACACCTTCCTCACCTACACACCTTCCCTCACCTACACACCTTCCCACCTACACCTTCCTCACCACACACCTTCCTCACCTACACACCTTCCTCACCTACACACCTTCCTCACCCACACCTTCCCTCACCCACCCACCACACCCCCACCCACACCCCCACCCCCCCCCTCACCTACACACCTTCCCTCACCCACACACCTTCCCACCCACACACCTTCCCTCACCACACACCTTCCCCCCCCCTCACCCACCCCCCACCACACCCACCCCTCACCCACACCTTCCCTCACCACACACCTTCCTCACCTACACACCTTCCTCACCACACCTCCACCCCCTCACCACCTCCCTCACCCCACCTCCCCACCCACACCCTCACCTACACACCTTCCTCACCCCACACCTTCCTCACCCACACACCTTCCTCACCTACACACCTTCCCTCACCTACACACCTTCCCTCACCTACACACCTTCCCTCACCTACACACCTTCCCTCACCTACACACCTTCCCTCACCTACACACCTTCCCTCACCTACACACCTTCCCTCACCTACACACATGGCCAGCTGGATATCAAGGTGTTTGTTGGTAAGTGGCCACAACCTGGGGCGGAGCGGGGCAGGTGAGGTGGCCAGGTGACGACGGCCCTCACCTCTCACCGGGGCTACTGGTGGTGGTAGGGGAAGGGGTGGGGAGCGGTTGTCATGGTGGGGAGGGGCTAGATGGGTGAGGTTGGGTTGGATGGGGTGGGACAGGTAAGAACGGGACCGCCAATATATATGTGTGTGTGTGTGTGTGTGTGTGTGTGTGTGTGTGTGTGTGTGTGCAGATCTTATTAAGGTGTGTATACAGTACAACAGTTGGGAGGGAGGATGTACGTAGGGTGGGTGGTTGAGAGAGCTGACCTTGGCCTGTTGACATCTTTTGAGCGATCTTGAAATTATATGAATGATAAAGTCAGAATCACTTGTACCCAGGTCACCAGACATTACCTAAAGTGACCTAACATGACCTGCCGTGACCTAACATTACCTTCTGTGACCCAGCATGACCTGCCGTGACCTAACATGACCTGCCGTGACCTAACATGATACAACAGAATATTTAGCCAGAAAAATACAGACATCAAGGGGAACTCTCTTGGTGACACAGGATATATACTGTACATTTATCTCCAGGAATTATTATATAACATTTACTATTATCTGGACTACTACACGTAACTTGGTGTTCGCAAATACACATGAGAATCTTACCACGTTTATTACCTTATTAATTTTATTTATTTTTTATTTACAGTATATTTTTATTCTTTTATTTTGCAGTATATATTTGTATGTATGTAAGCAGTGTCTTTAGTGTAACGTTGTTGGTAATAGTGGGTGGAGGCGACGCTTCATGTGTGGTGTTAGGGTGAAACAATGAGACAGTGAGGATCATGTGACGGCAACACTGTTAATGGTAATTTATATCACCGTGACAATATGTGATATAATGGTTTCTAATGTTACAGTAAAAGTAATAAAGTAAATGTTAGAAATATCTTAATACTTGGACTGTTTTAAGAGGTGATTGCTCGGGTGGGTGGGGGTAAGTTGTTCCTTACCTTCACACCATGATATTTTATGGACGTCTGGGACTGAGAAGAACGCATGGGGAGGAGGGGGCAGGGGGGGTCTTACTAGCTCAGGGTGTCTTAAGTTGTATCTGGTTATTCTGGAACTGGAAATAATTATTCTGAATCAAGTGATTGACAGATTTATAAACAAATAGAGCACAGCAGTAGGTGTTAATATCCTCATATTTTAACATTTTAAATTTATCAAACTCTTCGTTAGTGTGATCAATTTTTTTTCCAAGTAGGTCATTGTCCGCACAACTCTCTCCTGGGCAGTGATCAGGGGTTGTCTTAGTGGTGTCAGAGGCCTCCATAGTGTGTGACAGTGTATCAAGTGTTGGTAAACAAGATCATAATAGATTTTTTCACCGCTGCAAGAGTGAGTGACTGTCGAGTGTGATACAGGATACCGCACTGTTTATTGACTTTACTCTAATAGCTTGTATGTTTTTTCTCCAGTTTTGTTTATCATCAGTAATAACCCCAAGGAAGTAAGTTGTTCCTTCCGTTAAAGATTATGTAGTGTTTTTTTTTCGAGTTTTAGGGTCAGTTTATTACGTATTACCCAGGTCATGACTTTAGTCAATTCAGTGTTCATAGTCCTCATCAAGGAATGGAGGCCTGAGTTGCTGGCATAGAGATTACTATTGCCTGCAAATAAGTTGTATTTGATGAGTGTACTGGCGTGGACTATATCGTTTGTGCACATCAAGAACAGTACAGGACCGAGAATGGAGCCTTGAGGGACGCCATACAAGATTGGCGAGGAGCCAGGATGATAATTGTTATAGCAGACATACGGCGGTAATTCTTGAAGAGACCTTTGTCCCCAGATTTTTTATATGTTGGGTGAACTTTAGCAATTTTCAGTTTATCCAGATAGACACCACTAGTGAAGGAGGAGACCAGGTGGTAATAAGTGGGCTACTTTCTTAATGATGCTCATTGGTATATTGTCTTCGCCTGCTGCTGCATCTTTGGCCATTTTTATGATGGTCAGTAATTCTCTCCCGTGACAGGGGATAAGAACAGCTCATTTTGCTGTTCTGTAAGATAGCTGCCAACATGGATAGGGTAATCATTTGAGTGGAGAGCCGTCGGTTGAGTCTTCCTGCTCTGTAAAAAAAAGTATTACTCCAATTTATTTCTTTATGAATTAATTAATTTATTAATTTATTTATGATTTGTTGACTATTTCTTGATGATGACTGTGTTTGTTTTATAAGATAGTTACTTATTTATGTGTGTGACTAATTGATGATGTGACAAGACAGTGTGTGTGTTACAAGTAGCATGGTGTGATGAAGTCAAAAATGGTGATGATGGTGGTGATGGTGAAGAGAAGTGACTAGTGGTGTTGGTGATGGTGATTGATGATGATGGAGAGGGATGGTGGTGATGGTGATGATGTTGTTGTTGTTGCTGTTGGGGTGAAGGAGGGATGGAGAGAGGGTGATAAGGGAGGAAAGCAGAAGGGTGAGGGAAGAAGGCAGGGGGTAAGGAGGAGGGTGAGGGAGGGATGAAGTGGGGGAAGGTGAGTTGAGAGAGGGGGGTGAGAGTTGAAGGAGGGGTGGAGGTGAAGGAGGGTGGGGGAGGGGTGAGGGAGATGAAGGAAGGAAGAGGGAGTTGAAGGAAGGGTGGTGGTGAGGGAGATGAAGGATGGGTGGAGGGGAGGGAGATGAAGGATGTGGGTGAGGTGAGGGAGATGAGGGATGGGTGAGGGGAGGAGATGAAGGAGGGAGGGAGGTGAGGGAGATGAGGGATGTGGTGGGAGGTGAGGGAGATGAAGGAAGGGGTGAGGGAGATGAAGGAGGAGTGGGAGGTGAGGGGAGATGAGGGATGGGTGAGGGAGGGGAGATGAAGGAAGGTGAGGGGAGATGAAGGAGGAGGGAGGTGAGGAGGATGACAGAGGAGGGAGGTGGAGGGAGATGAAGGAGGAGTGGAGGTGAGGGAGATGAAGGAGGAGGAGGGGAGGGAGATGAAGGAGGAGGGAGGGGAGGGAGGAAGGAGGAGTGGAGGTGAGGGAGATGAAGGAGGAGGGAGGTGAGGGGAGACAGGATGGGTGGAGGGGAGGAGATGAAGGAGGAGGGAGTGGTGAGGGAGATGAAGGAGGAGTGGAGGTGAGGGAGATGAGGGATGGGTGGAGGTGAGGGAGATGAAGGAGGAGTGGAGTGTGAAGGAGGAGTGGAGTGTGAGGGAGATGAAGGAGGAGTGGAGTGTGAGGGAGATGAAGGAGGAGTGGAGTGTGAGGGAGATGAAGGAGGAGTGGAGTGTGAAGGAGGAGTGGAGTGTGAGGGAGATGAAGGAGGAGTGGAGTGTGAGGGAGATGAAGGAGGAGTGGAGTGTGAAGGAGGGGGTGAGGGAGGTGAGCTAGGAGACACACATCAACTCAATCATTAGATTAACACAGGTAACTGGTCATTAATTCGTAAAGCGCTGTCTAATGAACCTCACCTCTCTCTCTATTATTGGCCCGCTTCACGCCTCCTCTTCCTCCTTCTCCTCTTCTTCCTCCTCCTCGTTCTCCTCTTCTTCCTCCTCCTCGTTCTCCTATTCTTCTTCCTTCTGCTTCTCCTACACACCCTTCCCCTTCCTTCTACAGTAGGTGGCAGGTGTTGTGGTACAGAACACAGTGTGCTTGGATCTGTCTCTAAAAAAGTTGTATTTTCTCAGTCTAAGACGCAGTGTTCAAGTGTGTGGCCATATGTCTGGCCACACTTTACATTTAGTTTTGTTCACATCTGCTTGAGGAACATACTGCCAGAGGTACTTATATCCTAACCTTAGTCTAGCGGTTACAACATCTTGTAATCTAGTGATCTTGTTACTTGCTCCATAGATTGTACTCAACATTGTCATTGTTGGACGCGAGTTTAGCTGAGGCATCAACTCTATCATGTTCACTAAGGCCTGTGTGAGAGGTGATCCACAGCAGCTTGATCCTGATACCCCGTCAACAAGACACATATGCTTGTGTCTGGCTTCAGAGACAAGCGGGTGACAATCTGAGTTCAGGGTGTGAGTGGTGATGACTTCTACAGGTGTGAGTGGTGATGACTTCTACTGGTGTGAGTGCTGATGACTTCTACAGATGTGAGGGCTGTGAGTGGCAATGACTTCTACAGGTGTGAGTGGTGTTGATTTCTACAGGTGTGAGTGGTGATGACTTCTACAGGTGTGAGGGCTGTGAGTGTGACAAATAGTTATGAAGAGAGTGTTAACTAACATATTTATCTGACGTACTGTGTAAGTGTAGCGGGCGTGGTGGGCGGCGTGGCGTGGTGGGCGTGGGTTCACCTAGCCAGGCTGTGTACTGTAAGTCTCCTGGTCCAGCACAATAGGTGTAACAACGTCTACAAAAACAACAGCTATTACTGTTTATGGTAATACCACTGCAGCTGCTCCTTCTCCGCCCCTGCTGTTCCTACTGCTGTTTCTCCTGCTGCCGCTGTTGCGAGTTAAAGACACAGCATTTTAGCCTCGATGTTTGTTAGGTATTTTGTGGTGGTGTTTATCAGGCCTAAATGTTGCTTTGAGAACTACAAGGCGGAGATATGTGGCTTTATCCCCCAGCCTTCCTGGTCTTGATTTTATCCTAAACCTCTAAACTAGATATTTGTATTGGCGGAGACTTACAAATTGTGGCCGGGCAGGACTTGTGCTGCCAATAACGCCTTTGTGGTGTATGTGTCCCCCTTCCCCCCTCCCTCCCCCTCCCCATTACCTCCCTCCCTCCCCCCCCTCCCTCCCCTACCACCTACCCATCGCCTATCATGATCCGTGTACAGGCTGTGTGTATCGAATAACCATTCCTTTAATAATTCTCACACAAGAAAATGCACGAATATTCTCTTTTTTCCTTTCTTCTTGACGAAAAAAAGTAGAAAATATAAAAAAAAAAAAAATAGCGTTGACTTTTGTTGACACCAGGACGGTCCGCCCCTCCGATGAGAACTCCGCAGCTGGCCCGACACCGTCACCACAACAACCACCTCTCCGGGTACTGCTCTCTCTCTACCGTCTTGCCTACCCTGCCTTACCTACCCTACCCTGCCTTACCCTACCTGCCTTACCCTACCCTGCCTACCTGCCTTACCCTACCCTACCTGCCCTTACCCTACCTACACCGCCTACCCCTACCTGCCCACACCCCACCACACCCCACCTACTACCCTACCTTGCCTACCTACCTACCTGCCCCCTACCCCTACTACCACACCTACCTGCCTTACCCCTACCCTACCCTGCCTTCCCTACCCCTACCTACCCTACCCTACCCACCTGTATCCTACCCTACCTGCCTAACACCCTGCACACCTTACCCCTACCCCTGCCCTACCTACCTGCCACCACCCCTCCCTACCACCCTACTCACCTTGCCCTACTTCCCTCTGTCCTGCTCCCTGCCCCTACCTCTCCTCCCTCCTTGCCACCCTGCCTTTCTACCACACCTCTCTCTACCTACCCCCTAACCTACCTACTGCCTCCTCCCTACTCTACCCCTCCCCTCCCCTACCTGCCTACTACCTCCCTAACCCCTGCCTACTGCCTCCCCCTAACTCTCCTACTGCCTCCCCTAACCCCTCCCCCACTACCTCCCCTAACCTGCCTGCCTCCCCTAACCCTGCCCTACCTCCCTAACCCTGCCTCTGCCTCCCTAACCCTGCCTACTGCCTCTCTGACCCTGCCTGCTGCCTCCTTACCCTGCCTACTGCCTCTCTGACCCCTGCCTACTGCCTCTCTGACCCTGCCTACTGCCTCTCTAACCCTGCCTACTGCCTCCTTAACCCTGCCTACTGCCTTTCTAGCCCTGCCTACTGCCTCATGCCCCTGCCCTACTGCCTCTCTAACCTGCCTGCTGCCTCTCCTAACCACTGCCTACTGCCCCTCCTTAGCCCTGCCTACTGCCTCTCTCTGACCCTGCCTACTGCCTCTCTAACCCTGCCTACTGCCTCCTTAACCCTGCCTGCCTCTCTAACCCACTGCCTACTGCCTCCTAGCCCTGCCTACTGCCTCTCTAACCCTGCCTACTGCCTCCTTAACCCTGCCTACTGCCTCTGCTGCCTGCTGCCTCTCTGACCCTGCCTACTGCTCTGACCCTGCCTACTGCCTCTCTGACCCTGCCCTACTGCCTCTCTGACCCTGCCTACTGCCTCTCTGACCCTGCCTACTGCCTCTACCCTGCCTACTGCCTCTCTGACCCTGCCTACTGCCTCCTTAACCCTGCCTACTGCCTCTCTGACCCTGCCTCTGCCTCTCTGAGCCACTGCCTACTGCCTCCTTAACCCTGCCACTACCTCTCTGACCCTGCCTACTACCTCTCTAACCCTGCATACTACCTCTCTACCCTGCATCTACCTCTCTAACCCTGCCTACTGCTCTCTAACCCTGCCTACTGCCTCTCTAACCCTGCCTACTGCCTCTCTGACCTGCCTACTGCCTCTCTAACCCTGCCTGCTGCCTCTCTGACCCTGCCTACTACCTCTCTGACCTGCCTACTGCCTCTCTGACCCTGCCTACTGCCTCTCTAACCCTGCATACTGCCTCTCTAACCCTGCCTACTGCCTCTCTAGCCCTGCCCACTGCCCTCTGACCCTGCCTGCTGCCTCATACCCTTCCTACTGCCTCCTTAGCCCTGCCTGCTGCCTCCTTAACCCTGCCCTACTGCCTCTGGGCTGCCTACTGCCTCTCTGGCCCTGCCTCTCTAAACCCTGCCTACTGCCTCTCTGACCCTGCCTGCTGCCTCTCTGGCCCTGCCTACTGCTCCTTAACCCTGCCTCTGCCTCTGGGCTGCCTACTGCCTCTCTAACCCTGCCTACTGCCTCATAACCCTGCCTACTGCCTCTCTGACCCTGCCTGCCTCCTTAACCCTGCCTACTGCCTCCTTAACCTGCCTACTACCTCTCTGACCCCTGCCTACTGCCTCTGGACCCTGCCTGCCGCTCGTACCCTGCCTACTGCCTCCTGGCCCTGCCTGCTGCCTCTCTGACCCCTGCCTACTGCCTCTCTAACCCTGCCTGCAACATCCTTGCCACTGCCTACTCCTCTCTAACCCTGTCTGCTCCTTAGCCTGCCTACTGCCTCTTAACCCTGCCTACTGCCTCCTTAGCCTGCCTGCTGTCTCTAACCCTGCCTCTGCCTCCTTAACCCTGCCTACTGCCTCTTTGACCCTGCCTACTGCCCCCTGAGCTGCCTACTGCCTCTCTGACCCTGCCTACTGCCTCTCTGACCCTGCCTCACTGCCTCTCTGACCCTGCCTGCTGCCTCTTTTGCCTACTGCCTCTCTAACCCTGCCTACTGCCTCCTTAACCCCTGCCTACTGCCTCTCTAACCCTGCCTACTGCCTCCTTAACCCTGCCTACTGCCTCTCTGACCCTGCCTACTGCCTCCCTTAACCCTGCCTACTGCCTCTCTGACCCTGCCTACTGCCTCTCTGGCCCTGCCTTCTGCCTCTTAACCCTGCCTACCTACTGCCTCTTAACCACTGCCTACTGCTATCCTTAGCCCTGCCTGCCGCTAACCCTGCCTACTGCCTCTCTAACCCTGCCTACTGCCTCTCTGACCCTGCCTACTGCCTCCTTAACCCTGCCTACTGCCTCCTTAACCCTGCCTACTGCTCTCTTAACCCTGCCTACTGCCTCTCTGACCCTGCCTACTGCCTCCTTAACCCTGCCTACTGCCTCTCTAACCCTGCCTACTGCCTCCTTAACCCTGCCTACTGCCTCTCTGACCCTGCCTACTGCCTCTCTAACCCATGCCTGCTGCCTCTCTGACCCTGCCTCGCCTCCTTAGCCCTGCCTACTGCCTCTCTGACCCTTCCCTGCCTCTAACCCCTGCCTACTGCCTCTCTGACCCCTGCCTGCTGCCTCTAGCCCTGCCTACTGCCTCTGTGACCTGCCTACTGCCTCCTTAGCCACCTGCCTCCCTGCCTCTGCTCCCTCCTACTGCCTCTCTGACCCTGCCTACTGCCTCCTTAACCCTGCCTACTGCCTCCTTAACCCTGCCTCTGCCTCTCGCCCTGCCTGCCTCTGCCCTGCCTCTTAACCCTGCCTACTGCCTCCCTAACCTGCCTCTACTGCCTCTCTATCCCTGCCTACTGCCTCCTTAACCCTGCCTACTGCCTCTGACCTGCCTACTGCCTCTCTGACCCTGCCTACTGCCTCTCGACCCTGCCTACTGCCTCTCTGACCCTGCCTGCCTCTCTACCTCTGCCTCCTTAACCCTGCCTACTGCCTCTGTGACCCTGCCTACTGCCTGCCCAAGCCACCTTTATCTTCCTCTCATGTGGTCATCAGTGTTCGGGTCTTGAGTTAAGAGATCGTACAAAGTTCTGATCTGTCGTTTGTTTACCTTCTTAAGACGATCTGGATATACCGCCACCATCGCCCGTGTGGTTGAAGTCGTGTTTATATACCAATAATTTCTATGTACTTTTCTTTTTTAATCAATATTCATTTTTGTGGATATACAGTGAGGCGACCAGGATATTACATTACAAAATATTAATGACTTATCCATACCTAACCTAACCTAGCCTAACCTAACGTAACCTAATCTAATCTAGCCTAGCCTAACCCAACCTAACATAGCCCTAACCTAGCCTAACCTAGCCCTAACCTAATCTAATCTAGCCTAGCCTAACTTAACCTAACCTAACCTTATTTGAGTATATTTCACTTATAATAGTAAACGACATATTCAATACATGGCAGCCGGCTCTTTCAATAAACCGTTTATTATTATTATTATTATTATTATTACACACACACACACACACACACACACACACACACACACACGCACACAGGCGGGCGCAAGCTAGGTGGCCCTCATAGTATAGGAGAGAGAGAGAGAGAGAGAGAGGTAAATGAGATAGAGGCTCCGGGGAGAGGGTGTTACTGGACGGCGGGTCACCTCACAGCCCTCCCCCAGTCTGCCTACTTTGCATATTCTCGACAACAAAACTGAATCAAGCAATCCGCCAGTCTTTTGTCTTATGGGGGAAGGATGGTCGGCGTTTTTCTTACGCCTCCTTCACCAAATATTGCTATATATAAACTACCTACCTACCTACCCCCCATCTACCACCCCTCCTCCTCCCCATCTTCCACCCCCCCCCATCTACCCCCTCCTCCCTCCCCCTCCTCCTCCCCATCTACCACCTCCTCCTCCCCATCTACCACCCCTCCTCCTCCCCATCTACCTCCTCTCCCCATCTACCACCCCTCCTCCTCCCCATCTACCACCCCTCCTCCTCCCCCATCTACCACCCCCCTCCTCCTCCCCCTCCTCCTCCCCATCTACCACCCTCCTCCTCCCCATCTACCACCCCTCCTCTCCCCCATCACCACCCCTCCTCCCCCCCATCTACCACCCCTCCTCCTCCCATCTACCACCCCTCCTCCTCCCCCATCTACCACCCCTCCTCCTCCCCCATCTACCCTCCTCCTCCCCATCTACCACCCCTCTCCTCCCCCCATCTACCACCCTCCTCCTCCCCATCTACCACCCCTCCTCTCCCCCATCTACCCCTCCTCCTCCCCATCTACCACCCCTCCTCCCCATCTACCACCCCTCCTCCTCCCATCCCCTCCTCCTCCCCATCTACCACCCCCCCCTCCTCCTCCCCATCTACCACCCTCCTCCTCCCCCCCCATCTACCACCCCTCCTCCTCCCCCCATCTACCACCCTCCTCCCCATCTACCACCCCTCCTCCCCCCATCTACCACCCTCCTCCTCCCCCCATCTAACCCTCCTCCTCCCCCCATCTACCCCCTCCTCCTCCCCCATCTACCACCCCTCCTCCTCCCCCATCTACCTCACCCCTCCTCCTCCCCCCCATCTACCACCCCTCCTCCTCCATCACCACTCCCCCCTCCTCCTCCCCCCCCATCTACCACCCCCTCCTCCTCCATCTACCACCCCCTCCTCCTCCCCCATCTACCACCCCTCCTCCCCCATCTACCACCCTCCTCCTCCCCCCCATCTACCACCCCCTCCTCCTCCCCCATCTACCACCCCCTCCTCCTCCCCCATCTACTCACCCTCCTCCTCCCATCTACCACCCTCCCTCCTCCCCCCCATCTACCACCCTCCTCCTCCCCCCATCTACCACCCTCTTTCCTTCCTATCTTGATTATCTTCTTTCTCTTACTCATCTTTCTTTCTTTCTTATTTCATGTCTCTTCCTTCTAACCATTTCTTCTTCTTTCTTCTTCTTCTTTCTTCTTCTTCGTCTTCTCCTGTCTTCGTCTTCTTCTTCTTCTTCTTCTTCTTCTTTCTCCTCCCTCCCTCTCTCCTCCTCAATTATGCTCTCAGCTCCTCCCTCGCTACCCACTCCATGTTCCCCTCTCTCCCTCCCTCCTGTCCCCTCCTCCTCTCTCCCTCCTCTGTCCTCCCTCCCTCCCACTACCTCCTCCCTCTCTCCCTCCCTCCGTCCCACCTCCCTCCCTCCGTCCCACCTCACCTCCCTCCCGTCCTACTTCACCTCCTCCTCCTCCCACCTCACCTCCCTCCTGTCCCTCCCTCTCCTCCCTCCTCCTCCGTCCCACCACCTCCCTCCCTCCCTCTGCTACACATTCTCCCTCTGCCCTAAAGAGGGGAGGTGATACATGACCTATCACCCATAGTCACGCCACGTTCACTGTCTTATGTATAATGTGATTGATATAATGTGGGGGACCTCTGCTGTGGGATGAGGAGGAGGGGGAGGGAGAAGAGGAGAGAAGAGGTTGGAGGGGAGAGAAGAGGTGGAGGAGAGGAGAGGAGAGGAGAAGAGAGAGAGGTGGATAGGAGAGGAGGAGAAGAGAAGAGGAGAGGAGGGAGGAGAGGAGAGGAGAGGAGAGAGGAGAGAGAGGAGAGGAGAGGAGGAGGAGAGGAGAGGAGAGAGAGAGAGGTGGAGGAGAGGGAGAGAGAAGAGGTGGAGGGAGGAGGAGGAGAGGAGAAGATGAGTTAGAGTGGAGAGGAGAGGAGAAGAGGAGGAAAATGAAGTATTACCACACACAATAAAAACAAGTTCGTAGATCGAATCAACACATTAAGGCCTGGGTGGAGAGAGAGAAGAAAGAGAAATATTGTGATCAGCGCTGAGGTGGTGTACAGGTATGGTGACTAATTATGATAATGTGGCCAGGTGTGTCGTAAGAGTTATAGAAGCGTCACCTGTACACACACACACACACACACACATAATCATTCTAATATCAGATTACTTACTAAGGATGACAGTCATTTGCCCGTCCTGTTATATCAGCCGTAATGACATACAAGAGTCGATAGTCGGTAATAGTAATGTAGTTTGTCTCCTCCCATCCTCCCTCACCTCCCCTCACTCCCTCACCACCCCTTTATCATCCTCCCTCCCCACCCCCACCCCCCTTCAGCTGTTTTTCTTCAGGTGGTGATGGTGATGATGGTGGTGGTGGTGATGGTGTGGTGGTGGTGGTGATGGTGATGATGGTGTGGTGGTGGTGGTGATGGTAGTAGTGTGCATGAAGAATTAACAGTGGATACATAGTTAGTTAGGTACAGGAAGCCTCCATCACCAGAGACATAAACAAAGGATTGAACCATGACAACAGACCGTGATGTGTGATGAACTGGTTAGTGAGTCCGAGGTGTTGGTGGAGCGTCCCAAGTGTGTGTAGACCCCGGGGGAATGTGTGGAGACCCAGGGGAATGTGTGGAGACCCAGGGGAATGTGTGGAGACCAGGGAATGTGGGAGACCCAGGGGAATGTGTGGAGACCCAGGGAATGTGGAGACCCAGGGAATGTGTGGAGACCCAGGGAATGTGTGGAGACCCAGGGAATGTGTGGAGACCCAGGGGAATGGGAGACCCAGGGAATGTGTGGAGCTCAGGGAAAGTGTGGAGCCCGGGGAACGTGTGTAAACCCCGAGATGTTTTTTTTTTTATTTTTTATTTTTGTAAGAGGAGGGTGAGTGAAAGGAGGGGTGAAAGAAGATTAGAGGTGGGGGAAGGAAGTTATAGTTCGGAAATTGAAGAAATTTAGGAGGAAGAGAGGGCGAGCTGGCCCCTTAGCTGCTAATAGTGTGTTAGGGTTGTGTCATGGGTAGTTATCGTCTGTCGGTACAGGCACTAGACATCCACCCTCTCCCCATATGGGTGTTTTAAGGGCCTTATTTCATATCCCGCCGACCCAACTGGCGGATGCTGTCTAGGGAGGTTGTCTATTGCCTGGCCGTGTAGATCGGGGGTGGTAATGGACCTTTGAGATTTGAACTTTTTGGGACCATGTATGGTTGTTGTCGTTATCTGGTGAGAGCTTTGAAGGAGTTTCAGCCCCAGGGAGTGGAGCCCCAGGAATGTGTGGAGCCCGGAGGGGGGCTATTTGGATCCCCCCCTTCCGTCTTCCCTACCCCTACCCCCTCTCACTCACCTCTATGCCTCATTGCTTCTCCCTTTAATCGAGAGAAAGAGAGAGAGAGAGAGAGAGATGTGTTAAGGACATAAAATTAAATAAGAATAATCAACACAAGTTTAACATAGATGCAAAGACCTCCCAAACCTAAATTTCTCTTCTTTCTTCTTCCACCTCCTTCCTCTTCTTCCTCCTCCTCCTTTCCCTCCCCTCCCCCCTTGCCCTTTCTTTCTCCCTCTCTTCTCCCTCCTTCCCCCCTATTCTTCCCCCTCCCTCTTCCTCTGCTCTTCCCTCTTCTCCCCCCTTCCATTCCTCTTCTTCTCCTCCCCTCTCTCTTTCTCCCCTTCCCTTCCTCTCTTCCTCCCTCCCTCCCTTCCTTCCTCTTCTCCCCTTCCCCTTCCTCCCCCTTCTTTCTCCCTTTCCCCTTCTTCTTCTTCCTCCTCTTCTCTTCCTTCCCTTCTTCTTCTTCTTCCTCCCCTCTTTCTCCTCTTCCCCTTCTTTCCTCCTTCCTCTTCTTCTTCCTCCCTCCCCTCTCCCCTTCCTCTTCTTTTCCTCCTCTTCTTCCCTCTTCTCCACTTCCCTTCCTCTTCTTCTTCCTCTTCTCCCCCCTTCCTTCCTCTTCTTCTTCCTCCTCCTCTCCCCTTCCTCTTCTTCCTCCTCTTCTCCCCCTTCCCTTCCACCTCCTCTACACACCATGACGGACCGCTGTCATGTCAGGAGGGTGTAAGGCAGCGTTAAGGTCGTATTATGATAGAGGAGGTTGGACAGCGACCATGTAACGTGTGTAGCGGGCGGGGTAGGGGCGGGGCGGTAGGCGGGGGTGGCAGGGGCGGGGGGCCGGGTAGGGGCAGGGCGGGGCGAGGTAGGGCGGCGGCGTGTACAAGTGTTTGCAGATGGTATCAGCCAGTGGGGGTAGTCCTTGTGGTGGTGGAGCCTGGATAACCATGACAGCTTGCTCGCCTCTCTCCTCCTCTTCCACCTCCTCCCCTCCTCCTCCTCCTCCTCCTCCTCCTCCTCCTCCTCCTCCTTCTTGTTGTTCTTCTTCTACAAAACAATTGCATCATTTTTTCCCAGTTGTGTTAACGTGTATAGAGATGTAACTTAATGTGTTGGTTAGTATGTATTGTAACCTGTCGACCCTGTGTCTACTACTGCCATCATCATTAGTGACTATCATTAATCAGAGGTACGTTAATCTGAGTTGTATTAATCTGATATTTCCTTAATCGGAGGTCCGTTAATCGGGGGTACGTTAATCGGGGGTACGTTAGTCAACTATTTCACTAATCGGAGATACTTTAATCGGGGGTACGTTAATCCGGGGGGGTCCGTTAATCGGAGTTACGTTAATCGAACAGTGGCTGTACCTAGTGAGCCAAGGGCACACGTATGGCCGTGTTGCATGGAACGCATTAAGCATTTATGATATATCAACAAGGCTGCCTCCTGGTCGACCACAACCACCACCACCACCTACCACTATTACACACCCTCGCTACCACTATTACACACTTCATACTACTTGAGCATTACGTACCATTACTACTGCCTCCTACCATTACTACTGCCACCTACCATTACTACTGCCAACCTACCATTACTACTGCCACCACCGTTATTTACTGCCACCCACCATTACTACTGCCACCTACCATTACTATCACACCTACCATTACTACTGCCACCTACCATTACTACTGCACCTGCCATTACTATCACCTACCATTAGTACTCTAAGTACTACCACCTACCATACTACTGCACTTGCCATTACTACTGCCACCTACCACACTGCCACCTACCACTACTGCCACCTACCACCATTCTACTGCACCTGCCATTACTGCACCTGCCGTTACTACTGCCACCTCATTACTACTGCCACCTACCATTACTACTGCCACCTACCACACTGCCACCCACCACACACACACCCACCACACCACCACACCCACCACACACACACCTACCACACCACACCCACCACACCACACCCACCACCACACCCACCACACTACTGCTCCACCACACCACCACACCTACCATACTACCTGCCACCACCACTACACCTACCACACCACACCCACCACACAGTCTACCATTACTACTGCCACCTACCATTACTACTGCCACTCCACCACCATTACTACTGCCTACCATTACTACTGCCACCTACCATTACTACAGTCTACCATTACTACTGCCACCTCACCATTACTATTGCCACCTACCATTACTACTGCCACCTACCATTACTATTGCCACCACTATCAATGCCATCCCACCACCACCACCACCACCACCACCACCACTACCACTCTTACTCTCTTCCCTCCTGTGTACAATTCCCTTATTAGTGAGTTCCCGGAACCAATTTAGTAGAATCCACGCGTTTGCGGGCGTGACGAGGGCTGATTGGTCTTTATCCACCGTGACGGAGATAGTGCCACCCCCCTTCTTCCCTACATCAACTGACATACAGTAAAGATCTGCCTATTTTAGCTTAACACCTACGTCAGCTAACCTAACCTAGCCTATCCTAACCTAATCTAACCTAGCCTAACCTAATCTACTTCCTAACCTAACCTAGCCCAACCTAATCTAACCTAGCCTAACCTAATCTAACCTACCTAACCTAGCCCAACCTAATCTAACCTAGCCCTAACCTAACCTAACCCAATCTAATCTAACCTAGCCTAATCTAACCTAGCCTAACCTAACCTAACCCTAACTAACCTAACCACACACCATCACCCACACCACTACCCCCACACACCACCACACACCCCACACACCCCACACACCACCACACACACCACACCACCACACACACCACCCCCACACACACCACCACACCACCACCACCACCACACACACCCCACACACCACACACACCACCACACACACACCACCACACACCACCACCACACCACCACACACACACACCACACACCCACCCCACCACACACCACACCACCACCCCCAACAGTAGCAACAGTGTACAGGTATCAGCAGGGCAAGCAGCAAATATAATTATCCCTACCATTGGCAGATTACTATAATGACAATAACCAATCGCCCCAACGTGGTTACCTCAGCCTCAACTCCACACATCACCGGCAAAATATGATTGTAAAATAGAGACACAATTGTTGCCCCGACAAAGTCATTTTAAAAACACAATCACTGAATTATGTGTGAGAGTGGTGTGTGTAAAATGTGTGGTGAGGTAGTGATGATGGTGTGGTGAGGTAGTGTGTGTGTGTGATGGTGTGGTGAGAAGGGTGTGTGTGTGTGAAATGATGGTGTGGTGAGGGAGATGTGTGTGAGTGGTGTGTGTGGTGATGAAGGTGTGGTGTTGTAGTGGGGGATGTGGTGGTTGTGTGGATGAGGAGGTGGTGGTGTGGTGTGGTGAGGAGATGGTGGTGGTGTGGTAAGGGAGGTGGTGGTGGTGTGTGGGAAGGTGGTGGTGGTGTGGTAGGAGATGGTGGTGGTGTGGTGAGGAGATGGTGTTGTGGTGATGAAGGTATGGTGTTGTAGTGAGGGAGGTGGTGGTGGTGTGTGAGGGAGATGGTGGTGGTGTGGTGATGAAGGTGTGGTGGTGATGAAGGTATGGTGTTGTAGTGAGGAGGTGGTGGTGGTAGTGTGGTGAAGGGAGATGGTGGTGGTGTGTGAGGAAGGTGGTGGTGGTGTGGTAGAATCTATGTGTTAAAGCGAATAAGTGTTTACTGTGCATTATATGTTGACGAGAGTGGTGGAGAGAAGAGTGGTAGAAGGGTGGTGGTAGAAGGGTAAGAGAATGGTGGTGGTGGTGGAGAGGCAATGGGGGGTGATGGAGGGACTGTCAGGAAGCCCTCCTCCTCCCCATGCCACTGAGAGATTCACATGAGCGCCACAATATCTAGGAGCTATCCGGGAACCTCACTACGATTGAATTAAAGAGGTTATGGTGTTGTTATGGTGTTGTAATGGTGCTGTGAATGTGTGTGTGTGTGTGTGTGTGTGTGTGTGTGTGTGTGTGTGTGTGTGTGTGTGTGTGTGTGTGTGTGTGTGAATCAGAGCGTGGAGGAAGATGGTGTCTTTACGAGTCAATTTAATCATGTGTGTGAGACAGAGAGCCAGAGAGAGAGAGAGAGGAGAGAGAGAGAGAGAGAGCCAGAGAGAGAGAGGCAGAGAGAGAGAGAGAGAGAGAGAGAGAGAGAGAGAGAGAGAGAGAGAGAGAGAGAGAGAGAGAGAGCGACACCCGTAACGCCGTAATATACTCTTATGAACAAGGCCACCTCAATAGTGTGTACTAGAGAGCAATTATCAGTATTAGTAGTGAGGAAATATGGGTGTGTGGCGGCCCTCCACGCTCACTGAACACCCGAGTTATCGTTATGTGCAAAAACTTCATTTAACTAATTTTCCCGGCGGGTTCTTGGCCTGCGTAATGCGTCCCATGCTAATTACCGCCACCGTGTAATGGAGCACCCGACATTACAGGGAGGGAGGGAGGGAGGGAGGGAGGGTGGAGTATGAAGAGGTGCTGGGATAGTAGTAGTGTGGGGATGGGGCTAGGTGGGGATGGGACTAGATAGTGATGGGACTAGGGGAGACGGGGCCAGGTAAGGACGGGGGTAGTATGGGGAAAGGATGGGGCCAGATAGGGATGGGGCCAGATAGGGATGGGGCCAGGTGGTGGCGGGGCCAGAGGGGGAACGGGGCCAGGTGGTGACGCGGCCAGGTGGTGACGGGGTGGTGGAGCATTAAAGATATACTTTCCCCTTACAGCCATTAATTAATTGGGGGAAGAAACATTGTGTATACCTGAAGGTGGTGGTGAGCCTTGTATTGTTACTGTAGCCCCTACACACATGAGGGAAGGTGTGTGTGTGTGTGTGTGTGTGTGTGTGTGTGTGTGTGTGTGTGTGTGTGTGTGTGTGTGTTTTATGCATGGGGACATGCTTATCACCCCTGGGGCCATGTGTGTCCCCTGGAGCCATGTGTGTCACCATGGTTAACTCAGCATCACCAATATTAACTCAGCATCACCAATATTAACTCAGCATCACCAATATTAACTCAGTGTCACCAATATTAACTCAGCATCACCAATATTAACTCAGCATCACCAATATTAACCCAGTGTCACCAAGGTTAATTCAGCATTTATCCTCGTAGTAATTAACTATTTATCCCAGGAATACATTACCCTTTTCCATTTTCTCGTCACATTTACCAGGTTACCTCAGTGATTTAGTAATGTAAATGGCGGCGTGTGTGACGAAGGTAAATACCAGCTGAGGGCGGCGCCATTTTTCGATAAAGCTCTTGAAGGTTTGTGCTGGGAAGGTCATGTATTGGTGATGAGTGTTGAGTGAACCCGTGAACCCCCCAGCTCGGATTCACAGAGGATCCGTACGATGGCGTTAAAGACTCTTAATTGCTTGACTTCAGCTAAAACTACAAAATTAATATTGAATTTACACCTAGGCTCTTAACTAGATACTACGTTCAATTAACACCAGTTAGGAGATAAAATTAACACTGAGACTCTACCTTAACTAGACACGTTCACTTAACACCAGTTAGGAGACAAAATTAACACTGAAACTCTACCTTAACTAGATACGTTCACTTAACACCAGTTAGGAGACAAAATTAACACTGAGACTCTACCTTAACTAGATACTACGTTCAATTAACACCAGTTAGGAGATAAAATTAACACTGAGACTCTACCTTAACTAGACACGTTCACTTAACACCAGTTAGGAGACAAAATTAACACTGAAACTCTACCTTAACTAGATACGTTCACTTAACACCAGTTAGGAGACAAAATTAACACTGAGACTCTACCTTAACTAGACACGTTCACTTAACACTCGGGGGCCTAGAAACTCGTTTAAAAAGATGACCATTTTACCCAAACAGGTGAATTAAGATGTACAGTTGAGGCCACAAGTCTATATGGTGGTGTATCAGATGAATGTCTTTGTGGTGGTGGCGATGGTGTTGGTAGTGGTGATAGCGGCGGCGGCGTAAGTAGCGGCGGCGGCGTAAGTAGCGGCGACGGCGTAAGTAGCGGCGGCGGCGACGGCGTAAGTAGCGGCGGCGGCGACGGCGTAAGTAGCGGCGGCGGTGAAGATAGCGGCGGGGAGGACCGGCAGCTGTGGTGGTGGTGGTGGCGGCGTCAGCGTGGATGGCGGACAAACTGTTCACCCGCACAAACATACAGGGAGGAGGAGGAGGAGGAGGAAGAAAAGGTGAAGAAAGAAGAAGAAATGAAGGAGGGAGAAGAGAGAAAGGGAGTAAAAGAGAAAGGGAGGAAAGCTAAATTATTACAGGGTCCTTGAAGATATCCACCACAGTACCCTCCCACCACCACCACGCCAGACCCTACACTCGTTCTTATGAGGGGAGAGTACCGTAGACTTGGTGTGGTTACCTGAAATAATTTACCAACACCTGTGGATACCTGTGTGTTAAGTGGTTACCTGAAATAATTTACCAACACCTGTGGATACCTGTGTGTTAAGTGGTTACCTGAAATAATTTACCAACACCTGTGGATACCTGTGTGTTAAGTGGTTACCTGAAATAATTTACCAACACCTGTGGATACCTGTGTGTTAAGTGGTTACCTGAAATAATTTACCAACACCTGTGGATACCTGTGTGTTAAGGTTTAGGTGTCGTAGTTGATTTACGATTTTGTGATGCAGGGATGATAATTTATCTTTGTTTTATCTTAAGTTTGTATAAATTTATACTTCTTCTTATTCTATTTTTATTATTTAATATTATTTATATTATTTTTACTATTATTATTATTATTATTATTATTATTATTATTATTATTATTATTATTATTATTATTAATACTAATATTATTATTATTACTACTACTACTACTTTTTATTCTCATTTATTATTATTATTATTATTATTATTATTATTATTATTATTATTATTATTATTATTACTATTATTATTATTATTACTATTACTATTACTATTTATTATTATTATATGGTAAACTATTGGACTTAATTCGCCTTCACCATTTTAACCTAACCCTTGTCTACATTGAAATGGGTTAGGTTAGGTTAGATTAGGTTATCGTTAAGTTAGTTTAGGTTAGGTTGAAATTAGGTTAAGTTAGCGTTCGGTTAAGCGACGTAAGGTGAGTGTTAAGTTAAGTTATCGTTAGGTTAGATTTACGTTAGGGTTAGGTCAGGGCTAGGTTTGGTTAGCGATAGGTTAGGTTAGCGATAGGTTAAGTTTGCGATAGGTTAGGTTAGCGATAGGTTTGGTTAGCGATAGGATAGGTTAGCGATAGGTTAGGTTAGCGACAGGTTAGGTTAGCGATAGGAAAGGTTAGCGATAGGTTAAGTTAGCGATAGGTTAGGTTAGCGTTAGTGTGGTTAGGTTAGCGTTAGTGTGGTTAATCTTCAGGTTGTCCCATTTACCTACAGTGGAAATTATCCCTCAAAAATACCTTCAAGATTAAAGGTAGAAAAAATTATGGGTGTTTGGGAGTCTATGGGTCAGTGTGTGTGTGTGTGTGTGTGTGTGTATGTGTGTGTGTGTGTGTGTGTGTGTGTGTGTGTGTGTGTGTGTGTGTGTGTGTGTGTATCACTGCTTCAGTGACCTGTAAAACCTGCCTTTGTGTAATAGATTTCTTACTCTCTTCCTTCCTCCTTCCCTCCCTCCATCCTTCCTCCCTCCCTCCCTCATCATCCTTCTTCAACTTCCTTCCTTCCTTCCTTCCTTCCTTCCTTCCTTCCTTCCTTCCTTCCTTCCTCCTTCCCTCCCTCCCTCCCTCCTTCCCTCCCTCCCTCCTCCCTTCCCTCCCTCCCTCCCACTCCCTCCCTCCCTCCCTCCCTCCCTCCCTCCCCTCCCTCCGTCATCACTCCACTATCATACCGAGATGTTCAGTAAACAGGTTTCTCTTATAAGTGAATAATTATACAAATATTGACCGAGTGTAATAGAAACCCGTCCGGGTACTATAGTTAATTTATCAGATTTGACTAAATTATATCGAATTATACTAAATTGTAACGAATTATACCAAGTTACACCGAATTATATAACATTGACCAAATTATAGCAAAAATCTAGAGGAGACAGTTGGACAACCACTGGGCAGTCTGTTACCCTCGCTTGGTTGGTCTAGAACACAATACTCACTAGAACTTATATATTGTACAGTATTTGTGTTTGTAATTAACGATTGATTCAGTTAGCTAATACACCGCACCTCTACTACAGGTATAAGAAGTTCAATAGTGTGCTTACAAAACATGGCGGGGGGGGGTGGGGTCATAGCTCGCTGGTCTGTTATTACTGTGGCCCAGGTTCGATGCCCTCATGAGTTGGGGATGAGAAGGGCATAAGAACATAAGAATGGAGGAAACTGCAGCGGGCCTATTGACCCATACTGGGCAGTCCCGTTAACACCCAACCCCTATCACTCATATATCCGCCCAACCTACAGTATGTTTGAAGCTATCCAGTGTGTTCGAGTTAATGATGATGTTTGGCAACTTTTTCCACTCGTCCACTACTCTTTTCCAAACCAATGTTTACCTATCTCACGCCTAAATCTAAACTTGTCTAGTTTAAAACAATTGCAACGAGTTCGCTCCTGGTTGGATAGTTTGAGTACCTTTGTTATATCACCTTTGTTTAGCCTTGACTTCCATTTATACACCTCGATCATGTCGCCCCTCACTCTACGTCTCTCGAGGGAGTGCAAATTAAGATGCTTTCCGTCTCTGTACTCAAGGCTTTCTAATGCCCGGGATTAGTCTTGTCATCCTCCTCTGAAGTCTTTCTCTAGATTCTATATCCATTCTGTAGTACGGTGACCAGAACTGAACTGCATAATCCAAGTGAGGTCTCACAGGCGCAAGATATAGTTTAGGATGACCTCGCTAGTCTTGTAACTAACACTCCTTTGTATGAACCCAAGTACTTTATTAGCCTTGTTTCGAGCAAATACACAATGTTGTCTTGGTTTAAGATTCCTACTTATCATTACACCTAAATCTTTCTCACAGTCGGATTTCTCTATAACATCGTTGTTCATCTGATATCTGGTTTCTCTGTTCACATCTCCTAGACTAAGTACTTTACACATTTGTCCATATTGAATTTCATCTGCCATCTGGCAGGGGTCCTCCTGTACTAACACTGGACCATGGAGGATGGCCCCCCACTAGACCATGGAGGATGGCCCTCACCGGACCTCAAAGGAGACGATTTAGTTATGGCCATAGAGCTGACCAGTATAAATATATCACCTCCCTCAGTGTCTCACCGTGGATGTGTGGTTGCTGATTACGTTACGTTAGGTGAGCAAAACTGTCAAGATATCTTTAACTGAACTGGCTGAATTTGTTGTACACTGTTCTTAAATTATGTGCAACTGCTCCCCCCTCCCCCTCCAGTCTGACCCACAACCCATGGCGCCCCCTGAAACCCACTATTCTGGGGATAAACAAACAAACAAACAAACAAACAAACAAACAAAAACAACAAACAACTCGTATTTGTGAGATAATTAATATTTTTCTCAAACTCGATCGTAATCAAATGGATGAATGATGGACACTGCTTGATTCCTCCATCCTTCCTTCCACCGACCCTCCGTCCTTCCTTCCTCCGTCCCTCCATCCTTCCTTCCTCCGTCCCGCCGTCCTTCCTTCCTCCGTCCCTCCATCCTTCCATCCTCTCTCCATCCTTCCATCCTCTCTCCGCCCTCCATCCCTTCCCTTCCTCAGATCCCTCCATCCTTCCATCCTCTCTCCATCCTTCCGTCCCTTCTTCCTCCGTCCCTCCATCCCCCTTCCCTTCCTCCAAATCCCACCGTCCTTCCTTCACTCAAATCCCTCCATCCTTCTTCCCTCCGTCCCATAAATCCCTTCCTTCCTCCGTCCTCATCCTTTCCTTCACTCCACTCCATAATAACTTCCTTCATCCCATCAGCCATCCTCCTCCATCCTTCCGTCCTTCCTTCCCTCCGATGCCTCCATCCTTCCTTCTCCAAATCCCGCCGTCCCTTCCTTCCTCCGTCCCTTAGATCCTTCCTTTCTCCGTCCCTCCATCCTTCCATCCTCTCTCCGTCCCTCCATCCTTCCTTCCATCCTCTCTCCATCCTTCCGTCCCTCCCTTGTTCCCGCTGACTCTCCGGTGGGGTGTAGTGAAGGACACACCTCAGGTCGCCTCAACACCTGGTCCTCACAGCAACAAGTGTCCCTATGCTTCACAGAGGTATAGAGTGGTGGTTGTTATAGTGGTGGTGGTTGATGATATAGTCATGGTTATTATAGTGATGATGTTGTTATAGTGATGGCTGTTGATATAGGAAAGGTTGTTGATATAATAGTCACGTAAAATAGTTCTCAGTAGTTGAAAACAAATCCAGAATTCTTTGGCTATTTTAATCTAAAACTGGAAACCTCACACACACACACATGACCAGATATAATACATTAAATATAAAGGCAACTCAAATTATAAGGAAAACACATTTATTAATAAATACTAAGACGCGATATATTAGCAATTAAAACACCTAAGAACCCAAGAATGGAGCTGGCCTATTGGCTCACACTGGGCAGTCCCGTTTACACCCTACCCCTGTTTGAAGCTCTCCAGTGTGTTCGAGTTAATGATGACGTTCGCTAACTTGTTCCACTCATCCACTACTCTATTTCCAAACCAATGTTTACCTATCTCGCACTTAAATCAAAATTTGTCTAATTTAAAACCATTGCTACGAGTTCGCTCATACGTAATGCTGAGCTGGCCAGAGAGAACAGTGTCTGACCTCCACGTATCGCATTACCAACAGAACTGACCAACAGGAGACAGGGGGGAGGGAGGGAAGGAGGGAGGGAGGGAAGGGGGAAGGGAGGGAAGGGGGAAGGAGTATATATGACACATTAATGGCACAAACTTTTTTTAAACCATCAGACTCATATTAATTCCTTAGGTTATCGCTATCTCTACACACCCGCGTTTAGGTGATTACCAATAATACAGTACAGTACAGCAGGCAGTGACATTGTCCTCACGTGTTGGTGTACGAGGTAGGACAATGTTACTGTAAGGTAGTGTGAGGACTGTACGTGTTCACTCGGTGCCTTCCTGCCCAAATATAGGTTAACACGCGCTGTGTTATGTTTACAGCTAACCACGACCTTAACTACAGACTGAATACAGCATCTTGTATGGCTGTATTATGTAACAGTGTATACGTGTATTGAAGGGTTTCACGCACTCCTTAAAATGATCAGAATTTCTTGGTGTAATGGTTGCAATCACCACCTAACCTAACCTAACCTAACCTATCCTAACCTAACCTAACCTATCCTAACCTAACCTAACCCAACCACACACACCAACCTACCCAACCCAACCTATCCCAACCCAACTATCCAACCCAACCAACCTATCCCAACCCAACCCATCCCAACTCATCACCCAACCCAACCTAACCTCAACCTCCCAACATAATATAATAATCTTTCCTCCAGTACATGAAACGGCCAATTGTGGTGAGGGCGTGGGAGGGCGTGACGTCGGTTGTGAAGGCGGTGACGTCGGTGTAGAGGCTGTGACATCGGTGGCGGTGACGTCAGGGGTGATGGCGGTCACGTCGGGGTGGCAGTGACGTCGGGGTAGTAGGGACGTCGGTTGTGAAGGCGATAAAGTCAGGAGTGATGGTGGCGGTGACGTCGGTGATGGTGACGTTGGGGTCATGGCGGTGACGTAGGGAGTGATGGCGGTGAAGTCGACAGTGATGGCGGTGACGTAGGGAGTGATGGCGGTGACGTGGGGTGATGGCGGTGACGTAGGGAGTGGATGGCGGTGACGTGGGGAGTGATGGCGGTGACGTAGGGGTGATGGCGGTCGGCAGTGATGGCGGTGACGTAGGGAGTGATGGCGGTGACGTCGACAGTGATGCGGTGACGTAGGGAGTGATGGCGGTGACGTCGGCAGTGTTGGCGGTTCGTCGGCAGTGATGGCGGTGACGTCGGCGTGATGGCGGTGACGTCGGCAGTGATGGCGGTGACGTAGGGAGTGATGGCGGTGACGTAGGAGTGATGGCGGTGAAGTCGACAGTGATGGCGGTGACGTCGGCAGTGATGGCGGTGACGTAGGAAGTGATGGCGGTGAAGTCGACAGTGATGGCGGTGACGTGGGGTGATGGCGGTGACGTCGGCGGCGGTGATGCGGTGACGTGAGGAGTGATGGCGGTGACGTAGAAGTGATGGCGGTGAAGTCGACAGTGATGGCGGTGACGTAGGAAGTGATGGCGGTGACGTCGGCAGTGATGGCGGTGTGACGTCGGCAGTGATGGCGGTGACGTAGAGTGATGGCGGTGAAGTCGACAGTGATGGCGGTGACGTCGGCAGTGATGGCGGTGACGTAGGAAGTGATGGCGGTGAAGTCGGCAGTGATGGCGGTGACGTAGGAAGTGATGGCGGTGACGTCGGCAGTGATGGCGGTGACGTAGGGGTGATGGCGGTGACGTCGGCAGTGATGGCGGTGACGTAGGCAGTGATGGCGGTGACGTAGAAGTGATGGCGGTGACGTCGGCAGTGATGGCGGTGACGTCGGCAGTGATGCGGTGACGTCGGCAGTGATGCGGTGACGTCGGCAGTGATGGCGGTGACGTCGGCAGTGATGGCGGTGACGTAGGAGTGATGGCGGTGACGTCAGCAATGGCGGTGACGTAGGGAGTGATGGCGGTGACGTAGGGAGTGATTACGGTGACGTAGGAGTTATGCGGTGACGTCGACAGTGATGGCGGTGACGTGGAATGATGCGGTGAAGTGACAGTGATGGCGGTGACGTAGAGTGATGCGGTGACGTAGGAGTGATGGCGGTGACGTAGGGAGTTATGAGGTATGCGGTGATGGCGGTGACGTAGGGAGTGATGGCGGTGACGTCGGCAGTGATGGCGGTGACGTAGGGTGATGGCGGTGACGTAGGGAGTGATGGCGGTGACGTAAGGGGTGATGGCGGTGACGTCGGCGTGATGGCGGTGACGTCGGCGTGATGGCGGTGACGTAGGGGAGTGATGGCGGTGACGTCGGCAGTGATGGCGGTGACGTAGGAAGTGATGGCGGTGACGTCGGCAGTGATGGCGGTGACGTAGGGAGTGATGGCGGTGACGTCGGCAGTGATGGCGGTGACGTGGGGAGTGATGGCGGTGACGTAGGGTGATGGCGGTGACGTCGGCAGTGATGGCGGTGAAGTCGGAAGTGATGGCGGTAACGTCGGCAGTGGTGGCGGTGACGTCGGGAGTAGTGGCGGTGACGTCGGGAGTGGTGGCGGTGACGTCGGGAGTGGTGGAGGTGACGCGGCGGGATGGCGGTGACGTCGGGTGAAGGCGGTAACGTCGGGAGTGATGGCGGGACGTCGGCAGTGGTGGCGGTGATGTCGGCGTGATGGCGGTGACGGCGGTGAAGTCGGGTTATGGCGGTGACGTCGGCAGTGGTGGCGGTGACGTCGGCAGTGGTGGCGGTGATGTCGGCAGTGATAGCGGTGACGGCGGTGAAGTCGGAATTATGGCGGTGATGTATGGGTGATGGCGGTGACGTCGGGGTGATGGCGGTGACGGAGGGTGATGGCGGTGACGGAGGAGGTGATGGCGGTGACGTCGGGAGTGATGGCGGTGACGTCGGGGTGATGGCGGTGACGGAGGAGGTGATGGCGGTGACGTCGAGTGATGGCGGTGACGTAGGGTGATGGCGGTGACGGAAGAGGTGATGGCGGTGACGTCGTGGTGATGGCGGTGACGTCGGGGTGATGGCGGTGAACATCCGGGTGATGGCAGTGACGGCGGGAGTAATGGCGGTGATCGTGAGTGATGGGCAGAATGGCTAGACGTCGGAAGGATGGCTGTGACGTCGAGAGTGATGGCGGTGACGTCGGATAAGCTGACGCCGAGAGTCATGGCGGTGACGTCGGGAGGATGGCTGACGTCGGGAGGATGAGACGGTGACGTCGGCAGTGATGGCGGTGACGCCGCGGTGATGGCGGTGACGTCGAGTCAGGTGACGGGGTGACGAGTGAAGTCGAGTTGGCAGACGTCAGGAGTGATGCCGGTGACGTCGGGAGAGATGGAGACGTCGGGATTGATGGCGGTGACGGAGAGGATGGCAGAGTGATGTGACGTCGGGATCGATGGCGGTGAAGTCAGAGTGTTGGCTGACGTCGGGGAGCAGGTGACGGGAGTGTTGGCGGTGACGTCGGGAGGTTGCGGTGACGTCGGGAGTGATGGCGGTGACGTCGGGAGTGTTGGCGGTGACGTCGGGGTTTGCTGACGCGGGAATGATGGCATTAGTGTTGGCGGTGACGCCGGATTGATGGAGCAGTCGGGCTGGCGAGGCGTGTTGGCGGTGTCGGGGTGTTGGCGGTGACGTCGGGTGATGGCGGTGACGTCAATGATGGCAGGTGACGTCGGGAGGATGGCGGTAGTCGGGGATGGCGGAAGTCGGGTGATGGCGGTGACGAGTGATGGCGGTGACGTCGGGATTGACGGTGACGGAGGAGGTGATGGCAGTAGTGATGGCGGTGACGTCGGGAGGATGGCGGTGACAAGTGATGGCGGGTGACGAGGGGTGATGGCGGTGACGTCGGGAGTGATGGCGGTGAAGTCGGGAGGATGGCGGTGACGTATGGATGATGGCGGTGACGTCCAGAGTGATGGCAGTAGTGTTGCGGTGACGTCGGGAGTGATGGCGGTGAAGTCGGGAGTGATGGCTGACGCAGGGGATGATGGCGGTGACGTAGGGGTGGGCGGTGACGTCGGGAGGATGGCGGTGAAGTCAGTGATGGCAGACGTGGGATGATGGCGGTGACGTCCAGAGGATGGCAGGTGTTGCGGTGACGTCGGGAGGATGGCGGTGACGTAGGGGTGATGGCGGTAGTCGAGTGATGGCGGACGTAGGGGTGATGGCGGTGACGTCGGGAGGATGGCGGTGGTCGAGGAGGGCGGTGAAGCCGAGTGATGGCGGTGACGTAGGTGATGGCGGTGACGTCGGAGTGGCGGTGAAGCCGGAGTGATGGCGGTGACGGCGATGATGGCGACGTGAGGGGATAGGTGACGTCGGAGGATGAGAAGTCGAGTGATGGGAAGTCGGGAGATGGCGGTGACGTAGGGTATAGTGATGGCGGTGACGTCGGAGATGGCGGTGAAGTCGGGAGTGATGGCGGTGAAGTCGGGGTGATGGCGGTGACGTAGGGGGTGATGGCGGTGACGAATGATGGCAGTAGTATTGGTGGTGACGTCGGAGTGATGGCGGATGTCGCGGGATGATAATGATGGCGGTGACGTCGGGAGTGATGGCGGTGACGTCGGGGGTGATGGCGGTGAAGTAGGGGTGATGGCGGTGACGTAGGGGGTGATGGCGGTGGACGGGGGGTGATGGCAGTATTGGTGGTGACGGGAGTGATGGCGGTGATGTCGAAGTGATGGCGGGTGATGGCGGTGACGTCGGCAGTGATGCCAGTGAGGTCGGAAAGATGGCGGTGACGTCTGAGTGATGGCGGTGAACCTGGGAGTGATGGCACTAGCGATGGCGGTGACGTCGGGAGGATGGCGGTGACTGTCGGGAGTGATGGCGGTGACGTCGGGAGTGATGGCGGTGAAGTCGGGAGTGATGGCGGTGACGTCGGCAGTGATGGCAGGAGGTCGGGAAGATGGCGGTGACGTCGAGTGATGGTAGTAGTGATGGCGGTGAAGTCGGGGTGATGGCGATGACGTCGGGAGGATGGTAGTAGTGATGGCGGTGAAGTCGGGGAATGATGGCGGTGACGTCGGAGTGATGGCGGTGATAGGGGTGATGGCGGTGACGTCGGGAGTGTTGATAGTGACGTCGGTAGTGATGGTGAGTTGTGTTGGTGGTCAGGAGTGATGTGGCGGTGACGTCAGGAGTTTTAGCGGTGGCGTCGGGGGTGTGGAGGTGTTGTCGGGGGGTTTTGGCGGTGACGTCGGGAGTTTTGGCGGTGTCGTCGGGGGTTTTGGCGGTGACGTCGGGGGTTTTGGCGGTGAAGTCGGGTTTTGGCGGTGACGTCGGGGGTTTTGGCGGTGACGTCGGGAGTTTTGGCGGTGGCGTCGGGGTTTTGGCTGTGGCGTCGGGGGTTTGGCGGTGTCGTCGGGGTTTTGGCGGTGACGTCGGAGTTTTGGCGGTGAAGTCGGGGGTTTTGGCGGTGACGTCGGGGGTTTTGGCGGTGACGTCGGGGTTTGTGGTGACGTCGGGAGTTTTAGCGGTGGCGTCGGGGTTTGGCGGTGACGTCGTCGTGACGTCGGGGTTTTGGCGGTGACGTCGGGGGTTTTGGCGGTGGTCGGGTTTGGCGTAACGTCGGGGATTTTGGCGGTGACGTCGGAGTTGTGGTAGTGACGTCGGTTTGGGCGTGACGTCGGTTGGGCGTGACGTCGGGGTTTTAGCGGTTACGCCGGGTTTTGGCAGTGACATCGGGGGTTTTAGCAGTGACGTCTTTGGTGGAGGCGGTGACGTCGGGAGTGATGGTTGTGAAATCGTTAGTGATGGCGATGAAGTCGAGGCGGAGAAGTCGGGAGATATGGTGGTGAGGTCGGGGGTGATGGCGGTGAAGTCGTGAGTGATGGCAGTGAAGTCGGGAATGGTGGCGTTGAAGCGGGAGTGATAGCAGTGATGTCTGGAAGGATGGTTGTGAAGTCGTGAGGTATTTATAGTGGTGACGTCTGGAATAATGGTGGTGATATCGGGGTGACGTCACCATGAAGCAATTGGACCATTATTATTTATTATATACGTTAACACATAGATATAGGAGCAGACAAGAACATAAGCAAACAAGTGGACGACACTAAAATAGGGCGTGTAATTAAATCTGACGAGGACTCAGCAAAACTACAGGAAGATCTAAACAAATTTATCGCATAGTCTGATAAATGACAGATGAAATTCAATGTGGACAAATGTAAACAGAGAATCCAGATACCAGGTGAACAACGATGTTATAGAGAAATACCGACTGTGAGAAAGATTTAGGGGTAATGATAAGTAGAAATCTTAAACCAAGACAACAATGCTCGAAACAAGGCTAATAAAGTACTTGGGTTCATACAAAGGAGTGTTAGTTACAAGACTAGCGAGGTCATCCTAAAACAATTTCTTGCGCTTGTGAGACCTTACCTGGATTACGCGGTTCAGTTCTGGTCACCCAACTGCAGAATGGATATAGAATCCCAAGAAAGTATTCAGAGGAGAATGACAAGACTAATCCCGGGCATTAGGAACCTTGAGTACAGAGACAGGTTAAAGCATCTTAATTTGCACTCCCTCGAGACGAGTGAGGGGCGATATGATCGAGGTGTGTACATGGAAGTCAAGGCTAAACAAAGGTGATATAACAAAGGTACTCAAACTATCCAACCAGGAGCGACACTGTAACAATAGTTTAAAATAAGACAAATTTAGATTTAAGCGCGAGATAGGTAAACATGGTTTGGAAATAGAGTAACGGATTAGTGGAAAAAGTTGCCAAACATCATCATTAACTCGAACACACTGGATAGCTTCAAACATACTGTAGGTTGGATGGATATATGAGTGATAGGGGTTGGGTGTAAATGGGACTGGCCAGTATGGGTCAATTGGCCCGCTGCAGATTCCTCCATTCTTATGTTGACGGAAGTCGGGGATAATGGCGTTGAAGTCGGGAATGATGGCGGTGAAGTCGGGGGTGATGGCGGTTATAGTGATAGTGTCGCATTACAGGCAGGTTGTAGTGACAGGCGGGTGTATGATGATAGGCGAGGTGTAGTGACAGACAGGGTATAGTGACATGTAGGGTGTAGTGACAGACGGTGTGTAGTGACGCAGAGTACAGACAACACTGTTCTCTAGTACCCCTCACTGGTAACACTCATCCAGTAAATAATTTATTTATTTATTACTTGGCAACATTTTTGGTTTACTAAGTGTTGCCATCTCTGAATACTCGACTTATTTATTTATTAATTATTCCCGTGTGTGTGTGTGTGTGTGTGTGTGTGTGTGTGTGTGTGTGTGTGTGTGTGTGTGTGTGTGTGTGTGTATTACCTATCTCGCGCCTAAATCTAAATTCTCTCGTGTAAACCATCGTTACGAGTTCGCTCGGTTGGATAGTTTAAGTACCTTAGTTACATCACCTGTATTTAACTCAGACTTACATTCATACACTTGGATCATATCGCCCCTCACTCTACGTCTCTCGGGAAAATGTTGATTAAACTCTGAATACTGACTTATTTATTTATTAACATATTCCTGTGTGTGTGTGTGTGTGTGTGTGTGTGTGTGTGTGTGTGTGTGTGTGTGTGTGTTAACCTATCTCGCGCCTAAATCTAAATTATTATCCTCGTGTAAACCATCAGCCATGAGTCTGCCCTGGTTGATAGTTTGGCACCTTAGTTACATTCTCACCTTTGTTTAACCCAGACTTCATATCTGCTGGATTCTGGACTCATATCGCCCTCAATTTACGCCGTCTCCGGAAAATGTTGATTAACTGAAAGTTAATCTGTCTCTATACCGAAGGTTCCTAATGCCCGGGATCAGCTCTGTGTTCCTGGGTTCAGACTGGAAGTGTTCCTAATGCCCGGGATCAGCTCTGTGTTCCTCTGTATACTGAAGGTTCCTAATGCCCGGATCAGCTCTGTGTTCCTTCAGAGCACTGAAGGTTCCTAATGCCCGATCAGCTCTCTGTGTTCCTGGTTCGTGTGACTGAAGGTTCCTTAAATGCCCGACCGCCTCTTGTGTTCCTGTCTGTGCACTGAAGGTTCCTTGCAATGCCCGGGACTGGCTCTTGTGTTCCTCTCTGTGTACTGAAGGTTCCTAATGCCCGATCAGCTCTGTGTTCTCCTGTATGTTACCGAAGGTTCCTAATGCCCAGGATCAGCTCTGTGTTCTCTGTATACTGAAGGGTTCCTAATGCCCTGGATCAGCTCTGTGTTCCTCTCTGTGAATTGAAGGCCCCAATGCCCGGGATCAGCTCTGTGTTCCTCTCTTTGTATACTGAAGGTTCCGGCCGCCCCAGGATCAGTTTCTGTGTTCCTCTCTGTGTACTGAAGGTTCTTAATGCCCGGATCAGCTCTTGTGTTCCTCTCTCTGTGTACTGAAGGTTCCTTTAATGCCCGGGATCAGCTTCCAGGTTCTCTCTCTGTGTACTGAAGGCCCACCCAGATCAGCTCTGCGTTCTCTCTGTATACCTAGAAGGTTCCGTAATGCCCCGGATCGCCTCGTTCTCTCTGTGTGACTGAAGGTTCCTAATGCCCGGGATCAGCTCTCAGGTTCCTTCTGTGTACTGAAGGTTCGCAATGCCCGGATCAGCTCTGTGTTCCTCTGTGTACTGAAGGTTCCTAATGCCCGGACTGGCTCTGTGTTCCCTGTAGCACTGAAGGTTCCTAATGCCCGGGACTGGCTCTTGTGTCTCTGTATACTGAAGGTTCCCACTGCCCGGGATCAGCTCTCAGTTCTCTCTGTAGCACTGAAGGTTCCCAATGCCCGGGATCAGCTCTGTGTTCCTCTGTGTACTGAAGGTTCCTAATGCCCGACTGGCCTGTGTTCCTCTGTGTACTGAAGGTTCCTGCCCGATCAGCTCTTGTGTTCTCTCTGTGACTGAAGGTTCCCAATGCCCGGGATCAGCTCTGTGTCTTCTGTGTGGTACCGAAGGTTCCCAATGCCCGGACTGGCTCTGTGTTCTCCCCTGTGTACCGAAGGTTCCTAATGCCCCGATCAAATTTGTGTTCTCTCTGTATACCGAAGGTTCACGCCCGGGATCAGCTCTTGTGTTCTCGTGCACTGAAGGTTCCAATGCCCGGATCAGCTCTGTGTTCTGTTCGTGTACTGAAGGTTCCCTAATGCCCTGATCAGCTCTGTGTTCCTTCTGTATACTGAAGGTTCCTAATGCCCGGGGTCAGCTCTGTGTCTCTCAGTACTGAAGGTTCCCAATGCCCTGGATCAGCTCTGGTGTTCTCTGCATACTGAAGGTTCCTAATGCCCCTGATCAGCTCTGTGTTCCTCTGTACACCGAAGGTTCCTAATGCCCCGGATCATTTCTGTGTCTCTCTGTATACCGAAGGTTCCTAATGCCCTGGATCAGCTCTCTGTGTTCCTCTCTGTATACTGGAAGGTCTCAATGCCCTGGATCAGCTCTGTGTTCCTCTCTGTATACTGAAGCTGGTTCCAATTGCCCTGGATCAGCTCTGTGTTCCTCTCTGTATACTGAAGGTTCCTAATGCCCGGGATCAGCTCTGTGTTCTCTGTGTACTGAAGGTTCCTCAATGCCCTGGATCAGTTTGTGTTCTCTCTGTATACTGAAGGTTCCTAATGCCCGGACCAGCTCTCTGTGTTCCTTCTCTGTATATCGAAGGTTCCTAATGCCCTGGATCAGCTTCTTGTGTTCTTTCCTCTGTATACTGAAGGTTCCTAATGCCCTGGATCAAATGCCTCTGTTCTCTGTATACTGAAGGTTCCTTTAATGCCCTGGATCAGCTTCCAGGTTCCTTCTGTATACTGAAGGTTCCCAATGCCCGGGATCAGCTCTCTTGTAGCCTCCTCAGGTGACTCGAAGGTTCCTTTACCGTCGATCAGTTTGTGTTCCTCTCTCTGTATACTGAAGGTTCCTAATGCCCGATCAGCCTCTGTGTTCCTTTCTCTGTATACTGAAGGTTCCGTAATGCCCTGGATCAGCTCTGTGTTCTCTGTATACTGAAGGTTCCTAATGCCCTTGGATCACTGAAGCTCTTGTGTTCCTCTCTGTGTACTGAAGGTTCCCAATGCCCGGGATCAGCTCTTGTGTGTTCTCTGTATACTGAAGGTTCCAATGCCCTGGATCAGCTCTTGTGTTCTCTCTCTGTATACTGAAGGTTCCAATGCCCTGGATCAGCTCTGTTCTCTGTGTACTGAAGGTTCCTAATGCCCGGGATCAGCTCTGTGTTCCTCTGTATACTGAAGGTTCCTAGTGCCCGGGATCAGCTCTGTGTTCCTCTCTGTGTACTGAAGGTTCCTAATGCCCGGGATCAGCTCTGTGTTCCTCTCTGTGTACTGAAGGTTCCTAATGCCCGGGATCAGCTCTGTGTTCCTCTCTGTATACTGAAGGTTCCTAATGCCCGGGATCAGCTCTGTGTTCCTCTCTGTATACTGAAGGTTCCTAATGCCCGGGATCAGCTCTGTGTTCCTCTCTGTGTACTGAAGGTTCCTAATGCCCGGGATCAGCTCTGTGTTCCTGTCTGTATACTGAAGGTTCCTAATGCCCGGGATCAGCTCTGTGTTCCTCTCTGTATACTGAAGGTTCCTAATGCCCAGGATCAGCTCTGTGTTCCTCTCTGTATACTGAAGGTTCCTAATGCCCTGGATCAGCTCTGTGTTCCTCTCTGTGTACTGAAGGTTCCTAATGCCCGGGATCAGCTCTGTGTTCCTCTCTGTATACTGAAGGTTCCTAATGCCCGGGATCAGCTCTGTGTTCCTCTCTGTGTACTGAAGGTTCCTAATGCCCGGGATCAGCTCTGTGTTCCTCTCTGTGTACTGAAGGTTCCTAATGCCCGGGATCAGCTCTGTGTTCCTGTTGTTAATGTTGCTGGGACACTTTACGCCCATCCTATAGTGCGCTGACCAAGACTGAACCCCGTAATGCAAGTGACGGCTGACTTATGCCACATATAGATGTGAAGTAACACTGCTGCTCCTTTAAAGTAACACTGTGAAGTAACACTGCTGCTCCTCTAAAGTAACACTGCTGCTCCTTTAAAGTAACACTGTGAAGTAACACTGCTGTTCCTCTAAAGTAACACTGCTGCTCCTTTAAAGTAACACTGTGAAGTAACACTGCTGTTCCTCTAAAGTAACACTGCTGCTCCTTTAAAGTAACAGTGCTGCGCGTTTAAACCCCATTACTAACACACTATTAGCCTATTTGATATAGAATTTGGGGGCATTTTATTATTTATTTTTTTATGTTAAGGACCTCCATTGTCCAGTGTGTTAGTACAGGTCAGCAAAGTACCTAACCTAACCTAAACCATCCTATCCTATACCAACCAACTCTAACCTAACCTAACCTAACCTAACCTAACCTAACCTAACCTAACCTAACACAACCAACCTAACCTAACCCTCAACCTACCCAACCCAACCCAACCTAACCTCAACCTAACCTAACCTAACCTAACCTAACCAACCCTATAACCCTACCTAACCCAACCCTAACCTAACCTAACCTAAACCTAACCTAACTCAACCTCAAAACCCAAACCTTACTCATACGAGGTTTTATAAACATACAGTTGCTGTCATCATCAGAGAGAGAGTAAGACAGACAGAGAGACAGAGAGACAGATCCCTCCCGTATAATGATTACCGTCAACCAGGGTACAGTAACAGTAGTGATGGCAGCTCTTACGGCAGTATCTTTCAACTTTCCTTATAACGTTATATTTGTGGTCCAGCGGCCGGCTTATTTGCTTGTGGTAACGTGTTCTGCTGGGTGGTGGAGGTGTGTGGTGGTGGAGGTGTGTAGTGGGAGGCTTGTGGTGGAGGTGTGTGGGAGTGGTGTGTGTGGTGGAGGTGTGTGTAGTGGTGTGGTGGAGGTTTGTGGTGGTGGAGGTGTAGTGGTGGTGTGGTGGTGGAGGTGTGGTGGTGGAGTGTGTGTGGGAGGTGTGTGGTGGTGGAGGAGGGAGATTGGTGGAGGTGTGGTAGATTATGATGGGTGGTGGTTGTAATGGTAGTAGTTTCACACACACACACACACACACACACACACATTCACCCTCCCTCCTTCACTCACTCCCTAAGATTCACTATTATCTCCTTCTCCTCCTTCTCTCCTCCTCCTATTCCTTCTTCTCCTCCTCTTCTCCTTCTACTGTACTCCTCTTCTTCCTCTCCTCCTCCTCCTCTCATGGCTTCAACTACGTGGGCGTGTGGAGACGGGTAGTAGTGGGCGGTGTGGAGACAGAGGTACTATGGGCGTGTGGGGCAAGACTAGTGGGCGTGTGGAGACAGAGGTACTAGTGGGCGTGTGGAGACAGAGGTACTAGTGGGCGTGTGGAGACAGAGGTACTAGTGGGCGTGGAGACAGAGGTACTAGTGGGCGTGTGGAGACAGAGGTACTAGTGGGCGTGTGGAGACAGAGGTACTAGTGGGCGTGTGTGGAGACAGGTACTAGCGGGCGTGTGGAGACAGAGGTACTAGTGGGCGTGTGGAGACAGAGGTACTAGTGGGCGTGTGGAACAGTGGTACTAGCGGGCGTGTGGAGACAGAGATACTAGTGGGCGTGTGGAGACAGGTACTAGCGGGCGTGTGGAGACAGAGGTACTAGTGGGCGTGTGGAGACAGAGGTACTAGTGGACGTGTGGAGACAGTGGTACTAGCGGGCGTGTGGAGACAGAGGTACTAGTGGGCGGTGGAGACAGTGGTACTAGCGGGCGTGTGGAGACAGAGGTACTAGTGGGCGTGTGGAGACGGTACTAGTGGACGTGTGGAACAAGTACTAGTGGGCGTGGGAACAGAGGTACTAGTGGGCGTGTGGAGACAGTGGTACTAGTGGGCGTGTGGAGACAGAGGTACTAGCGGGCGTGTGGAGACAGAGGTACTAGTGGGCGTGTGGAGACAGTGGTACTAGTGGGCGTGTGGAGACAGAGGTACTAGTGGACGTGTGGAGACAGAGGTACTAGTGGGCGTGTGGAGACAGTGGTACTAGCAGGCGTGTGGAGACAGAGGTACTAGTGGGCGTGTGGAGACAGTGGTACTAGTGGGCGTGTGGAGACAGAGGTACTAGTGGACGTGTGGAGACAGAGGTACTAGTGGGCGTGTGGAGACAGTGGTACTAGTGGGCGTGAGAAAGGTACTAGTGGGCGTGTGGAGACAGGGTACTGCGGGCGTGTGGAGACAGAGGTACTAGTGGACGTGTGGAGACAGTGGTACTAGTGGGCGTGTGGAGACAGAGGTACTAGTGGACGTGTGGAGACAGTGGTACTAGCGGGCGTGTGGAGACAGAGGTACTAGGGGCGTGTGGAGACAGAGGTACTAGCGGCGTGTGGAGACAGAATATAGTGGGCGTGTGGAGACAGTGGACTAGTGGGCGTGGGGCAGAGGTACTAGTGGGCGTGTGGAGACAAGTACTGGGCGTGTGGAGACAGAGGTACTAGTGGGCGGTGGAGACAGTGGTACTAGCGGGCGTGTGGAGACAGTGGTACTAGCGGGCGTGTGAGACAGAGGTACTAGTGGGCGTGTGGAGACAGGTGCTAGCGGGCGTGTGGAGACAGTGGTACTAGTGGGCGTGTGGAGACGGTAGTAGTGGACGTGTGGAGACAGAGGTACTAGTGGGCGTGGAGACGGGTAGTAGTGGACGTGTGGAGACAGGTACTAGTGGGCGTGCGGAGAGAGGATGGTGGGCGGTACTCTCGCATGACACCTCTGGGACACCCACTATTGATACTATTGGTTTCCGGTACATTTTACGCAAGTTTGGGATTGCATGACTGTCGAATGTGGCCCGTGGCTTATGTTGGACCGCTGGACCACCCCGATGTAACCAGTGTCCACCCACCCACCCACCCACCCATCTCACTGTCGTCCAACCCGCCGCCCATACTATCGTCCACCCACCGCCCATACTGTCATCCACCCGCCGCCCATACTATCATCCACCCGCCGCCCATACTATCATCCACCCACCGCCCATACTGTCGTCCACCCACCGCCCATACTATCATCCACCCGCCGCCCATACTATCATCCACCCGCCGCCCATACTGTCGTCCACCCACCGCCTTATGTCATCCACCAGCCGCCCATACTATCATCCACCCGCCGCCCATACTGTCATCCACCTGCCGCCCATATTGTCATCCACCCGCCGCCCATACTATCATCCACATTGTTAGTCTCCATCCACGTTCCTCTTTCTTCCCATTCCACCCACACACCCTATTTATATCCACTGGACCCAGAGAGGCTACACCCACCACTACACCCTGACATAGTAGTAGTAGTAGTAGTAGTAAAGGTATACTTGTGGGGTAGTGGTAGTAACAGTAGTAATATTATAAGAGTATTGTTCACCCCGGGTTCCAACTACCACCCACCACCACCCACTCACCCGCCACCACCCACCACCCACCCACCACCACCGCCACCACCCTCCACCCACTACCACCCACCACTACCACCCACTACCACCCACCACCACCCACTACCCACCACCACCCACCATCACCCACCCACCACCACCAACCACCACCCACCACCCACCACCACCCACCACCACCACCCACCACCATCATCCCTAGGTGTGCGCATCATCCTCACCCACACAACCAAAGTTATGGAGCCACACGGTAATGGTATACCTCGCCTCACACATCCACCACAGTTCAATTAAAATTCATGCGCCGCGTGACGAACAGTTGTCTGGGAGCCGCGGGAGGACAGTGAAGGGCTGGTTCCGTCCGTCTTGGCCCTAATCACACACTACAACTATTTTTGCTTCAACTTTACTGCACAAATGACATACATAGTTGACGGTAGTGAAGTAGGAGGGGTGAGGGCAATACGTCTGCCTCATCGATTGTCAATAGGATGTATTATGTATCCTTATGCGTGAGGTGATGGCCAGGACGGGCGGGCGGGCGGAGGTTGGTAGGTAGAGAGGTCCAGGAAGATAAGTGAGGAAGAAATGGTGAGAGCAGCGCATAGTACTACTACTACTACTACTACTACTACTACTACTACTACTACTACTACTACTACTACTATCACTACTACTACTACTACACACCATCATCTCACACAACAACCATCAGTCGTAATAGGGCTGTTAGCAAGAGGCACTAATAAAAATGCTTCAGTTAAGGTCAGTTTGAGGCCATTATGACAGGGGGGCAATTAGTACTGGTGTCTCCCTCCACCTGCTGTGTCTCCCTCCACCTGCTGTGTCTTCCTCCACCTGCTGTGTCTCCCTCCACCTGCTGTGTCTTCCTCCACCTGCTGTGTCTCCCTCCACCTGCTGTGTCTTCTCCCTCCACCTGCTGTCTTCCTCCACCTGCTGTGTCTTCCCTCCACCTGCTGTGTCTTCCCTCCACCTGCTGTGCCTCCCTGCTGTGTCCCTCCACCTGCTGTGTCTCCTCCACCTGCTGTGTCTCCTCCACCTGCTGTGTCCTACTCCACCTGCTGTGTCTCCCTCCACCTGCTGTGTCTTCCTCCACCTGCTGTGTCTTCCTCCACCTGCTGTCTCTCCTCCACCTGCTGTGTCTTCCTCCACCTGCTGTGTCTTCCCTCCACCTGCTGTGTCTTCCTCCACCTGCTGTGTCTTCCTCCACCTGCTGTGTCTTCCTCCACCTGCTGTGTCTTCCTCCACCTGCTGTGTCTCCCTCCACCTGCTGTGTCTTCCCTCCACCTGCTGTGTCTTCCTCCACCTGCTGTGTCCTACTCCACCTGCTGTGTCTCCTCCACCTGCTGTGTCTTCCTCCATCTGCTGTGTCTTCCTCCACCTGCTGTGTCTTCCTCCACCTGCTGTGTCTTCCCTCCACCTGCTGGCCTCCTCCACCTGCTGTGTCTTCCTCCACCTGCTGTGTCTTCCCTCCACCTGCTGTGTCTTCCTCCACCTGCTGTGTCCTACTCCACCTGCTGTGTCTCCCTCCACCTGCTGTGTCTTCCTCCACCTGCTGTGTCTCTTCCCTCCACCTGCTGTGTCTTCCTCCATCTGCTGTGTCTTCCACCTGCTCTCCCTCCACCTGCTGTGTCTTCCTCCACCTGCTGTCTCCCTCCACCTGCTGTGTCTTCTCCACCTGCTGTGCCTCCTCCACCTGCTGTGTCTTCCTCCACCTGCTGTGTCTTCCCTCCACCTGCTGTGTCTCCTCCACCTGCTGTGTCTCCTCCACCTGCTGTGTCTTCCTCCACCTGCTGTGTCTTCCTCCACCTGCTGTGTCTTCCTCCACCTGCTGTGTCCTCCTCCACCTGCTGTGTCTCCCTCCACCTGCTGTGTCTTCCTCCACCTGTGTGTCTTCTCCACCTGCTGTGTCTCCTCCACCTGCTGTGTCTCCCCTCCACCTGCTGTGTCTCCTCCACCTGCTGTGTCTTCCCTCCACCTGCTGTGTCTTCCTCCACCTGCTGTGTCTCCCTCCACCTGCTGTGTCTCCCTCCACCTGCTGTGTCTCCTCCACCTGCTGTGTCTCTCCTCCACCTGCTGTGTCTCCTCCACCTGCTGTGTCTTCCTCCACCTGCTGTGTCTTCCTCCACCTGCTGTGTCTTCCTCCACCTGCTGTGTCTTCCTCCACCTGCTGTGTCTCCCCACCTGCTGTGTCTTCCTCCACCTGCTGTGTCTTCCTCCACCTGCTGTGTCTCTCCTCCACCTGCTGTGTCCCTACTCCACTGTCTTCTCCACCTGCTGTCTCCTCCACCTCTGTCTCCTCCACCTCTCTCCCTCCACCTGCTGTGTCTCCCTCCACCTGCTGTGTCTTCCCTCCACCTGCTGTGTCTTCCTCCACCTGCTGTGTCTTCCTCCACCTGCTGTGCTCCCTCTCTCCACCTGCTGTGTCTCCCTCCACCTGCTGTGTCTTCCTCCACCTGCTGTGTCTTCCTCCACCTGCTGTGTCCTACTCCACCTGCTGTGTCTCCCTCCACCTGCTGTGTCTTCCTCCATCTGTGTGTCTTCCTCCACCTGCCTCCACCTGCTGTGTCCCTCCACCTGGTCTCTCCCTCCACCTGCTGTGTCTTCCCTCCACCTGCTGTGTCTTCCTCCACCTGCTGTGTCTTCCTCCACCTGCTGTGTCCCACTCCACCTGCTGCTGTGTCTCCCTCCACCTGCTGTGTCTTCCTCCACCTGCTGTGTCTCCTCCACCTGCTGTGTCTCCCTCCACCTGCTGTGTCTCTCCTCCACCTGCTGTGTCTCCCTCCACCTGCTGTGTCTTCCCTCCACCTGCTGTGCTCCTCCACCTGCTGTGTCTTCCTCCACCTGCTGTGTCTCCTCCACCTGCTGTCCTCCTCCCCCCTCCACCTGCTGTGTCTTCCTCCACCTGCATGTCTTCCCTCCACCTGCTGTGTCTTCCTCCACCTGCTGTGTCTTCCTCCACCTGCTGTGTTCCTCCACCTGCTGTGTCTTCCTCCACCTGCTGTGCCCCCCCTCCACCTGCTGTGTCTCCCTCCACCTGCTGTGTCTTCCCCTCCACCTGCTGTGTCTCCCCTCCACCTGCTGTGTCTCCCTCCACCTGCTGTGTCTTCCCTCCACCTGCTGTGTCTCCTCCTGTGTCTCCTCCACCTGCTGTGTCTTCCTCCATCTGTCTCCTCCACCTGCTGTGTCTCCCTCCACCTGCTGTGTCTTCTCCACCTGCTGTGTCTCTTCCTCCACCTGCTGTCCCCCTCCACCTGCTGTGTCTTCCCTCCACCTGCTGTGTCTTCCTCCACCTCTCTCTGGTCTCTCCACCGCTGTGTCTCCCTCCACCTGCTGTGTCTCCCTCCACCTGCTGTGTCTCCTCCACCTGTCTCCTCCACCTGCTGTGCCCTCCACTGCTCCCCTCCACCTGCTGGTCTTCCTCCACCTGCTGTGTCTTCCTCCACCTGCTGTGTCTCCCTCCACCTGCTGTGTCTTCTCCTCCACCTGCTGTGTCTCCTCCACCTGCTGTGTCTCCCTCCACCTGCTGTGTCTCCCTCCACCTGCTGTGTCTTCCCTCCATCTGCTTGTGTCTCCCTCCACCTGCTGTGTCTCCCTCCACCTGCTGTGTTCTCCCTCCACCTGCGTCTCCCCTCTGTCTCCCTCCACCTGCCAGGCCCTCCACCTGCTGTGTCTTCCTCCACCTGCTGTGCTCCCTCCACCTGCTCCCTCCACCTGCTCCTCCACTGCTGTGTCCTCCACTGCTGTGTCTCCCTCCACCTGCTGTGTCTCCCTCCACCTGCTGTGTCTTCCTCCACCTGCTGTGTCTCCTCCACCTGCTGTGTCTTCCCTCCACCTGCTGTGTCTCCCCTCCACCTGCTGTGTCTCCCTCCACCTGTGTCTTCCCTCCACCTGCTGTGTCTTCCTCCACCTGCTGTGTCTCCTCCACCTGCTGTGCTCCCCTCCACCTGCTGTGTCTTCCTCCACCTGCTGCTCTCCTCCACCTGCTGTGTCTCCCTCCACCTGCTGTGTCTTCCCTCCACCTGCTGCTACTGCTGTCTCCCTCCACCTGCTGTGTCTTCCTCCACCTGCTGTGTCTCCCTCCACCTGCTGTGTCTCCTCCACCTGCTGTGTCTCCCCTCCACCTGCTGTGTCTTCTCTCCACCTGCTGTGTCTCCCTCCACCTGCTGTGTCTCCCTCCACCTGCTGTGTCTTCCTCCACCTGCTGTGTCTTCCCTCCACCTGCTGTGTCTCCCTCCACCTGCTGTGTCTCCCTCCTGCTGTGTCTTCCTCCACCTGCTGTGTCTTCCTCCACCTGCTGTGTCTCCCTCCACCTGCGCTCCCTCCACCTGCTGTGCCTCTCCACCTGCTGTGTCTCCCTCCACCTGCTGTGTCTTCCCTCCACCTGCTGTGTCTTCCCTCCATCTGCTGTGTCTCCTCCACCTGCTGTGTCCCCTCCACCCGTCTTCCTCCACTGCTGTGCTCCCTCCACCTGCTGTTCCCTCCACCTGCTGTGTCTTCCTCCACCTGCTGTGCTTCTCCACCTGCTGTGTCCCCTCCACCTGCTGTGTCTCCTCCACCTGCTGTGTCTCCTCCACCTGCTGTGTCTCCCTCCACCTGCTGTGTCTTCCTCCACCTGCTGTGTCTTCCCTCCACCTGCTGTGTCTTCCTCCACCTGCTGCTCCTCCACCTGCTGTGTCTTCCTCCACCTGCTGTGTCCTACTCCACCTGCTGTGTCTCCCTCCACCTGCTGTGTCTCCCCCACCTGCTGTGCCTCCATCTGTCTCCCTCCACCTGCTGTGTCTTCCCTCCACCTGCTGTGTCTTCCCTCCACCTGCTGTGTCTTCCCTCCACCTGCTGTGTCTCTCCTCCACCTGCTGTGTTCCTCCACCTGCTGTGTCTTCCTCCACCTGCTGTGTCCTCCCTCTCCACCTGCTGTGTCCTCCCTCCACCTGCTGTGTCTTCCTCCACCTGCTGTGTCTTCCTCCACCTGCGTCTTCCTCCACCTGCTGTGTCTTCCCCTCCACCTGCTGTGTCTTCTCCCTCCACCTGCTGTGTCCCCTCCACCTGCTGTGTCTTCCCTCCACCTGCTGTGTCTTCCTCCACCTGCTGTGTCTCCCCCTCCACCTGCTGTGTCTCCCTCCACCTGCTGTGTCTCCTCCACCTGCTGTGTCTTCCTCCACCTGCTGTGTCTCCCTCCACCTGCTGTGTCTTCCCTCCACCTGCTGTGTCTTCCCCCACCTGCTGTGTCTTCCTCCACCTGCTGTGTCTCCCTCCACCTGCTGTGTCTTCCTCCACCTGCTGTGTCTTCCTCCACCTGCTGTGTCTTCCCTCCACCTGCTGTGTCTTCTCTCCTCCACCTGCTGTGTCTTCCTCCACCTGCTGTGTCTCCCTCCACCTGCTGTGTCTTCCCTCCACCTGCTGTGTCTTCCTCCACCCGGTCTTCCTCCACCTGCTGTGTCCTCCCTCCACCTGCTGTGTCTCCCTCCACCTGCTGTGTCTCCCTCCACCTGCTGTGTCTCCCTCCATCTGCTGTGTCCTACTCCACCTGCCTGTCTCCCTTCACCTGCTGTGTCTTCCTCCACCTGCTGTGTCCTCCTCCACCTGCTGTGTCTCCCTCCACCTGCTGTGTCTCCCTCCACCTGCTGTGTCCCTCCATCCGTGTCTCCTCTCCACCTGCTGTGTCTTCCCTCCACCTGCTGTGTCTTCCTCCACCTGCTGTGTCTCTCCTCCACCTGCTGTGTCTCCCTCCACCTGCTGTGTCTCCTCCACCTGCTGTGTCTCCACTGCTGTGTCCCCTCTCGTCTCCCTTCACCTGCTGTGCCTCCTCCACCTGCTGTGTCCCCTCCACCTGCTGTGTCTTCCTCCACCTGCTGTGTCTTCCTCCACCTGCTGTGTCTTCCCTCCACCTGCTGTGTCTTCCCTCCACCTGCTGTGTCTCTCCTCCACCTGCTGTGTCTTCCTCCACCTGCTGTGTCTTCCCTCCACCTGCTGTGTCTTCTCCACCTGCTGTGTCTTCCTCCACCTGCTGTGTCTCCCTCCACCTGCTGTGTCTTCCCTCCACCTGCTGTGCTCCCTCTCACCTGCTGTGTCTTCCCTCCACCTGCTGTGTCTCCCTTCACCTGCTGTGTCTCCCCCTCCACCTGCTGTGTCTCCCCCCTCCACCTGCTGTGGTCTCTCCCCTCCACCTGCTGTGTCTCTCCACCTGCTGTCTCCTCCACCTGCTGTCTCCCCTCCATCCTGGTCCCACTCCACCTGCTGTGTCTCCCTTCACCTGCTGTGTCTTCTCCTCCACCTGCTGTGCTCCCTCCACCTGCTGTCTCCCTCCACCTGCTGTGTCTTCTCCTCCACCTGCTGTGTCTTCCTCCACCTGCTGTGTCCCTCCACCTGCTGTTCTCCTCCATCTGTGTCCCACTCCACCTGCTGTGTCTCCCTTCACCTGCTGTGTCTTCCTCCACCTGCTGTGTCCTTCCTCCACCTGCTGTGTCTCCACCTGCTGTGTCTCCCTCCACCTGCTGTGTCTCCCTCCACCTGCTGTGTCTTCTCTCCACCTGCTGTGTCTCCCCTTCACCTGCTGTGTCTTCCTCTCCACCTGCTGTGTCTCCCCTCACCTGCTGGGTCTCCTCCACCTGCTGTGTCTCCCTCCACCTGCTGTGCCTCTCTCCACCTGCTGTGTCTTCCTCCACCTGCTGTGTCTCCCTCCACCTGCTGTGTCTCCCTCCATCTGCTGTGTCTCACTCCACCTGCTGTGTCCCCCATCCTCCACCTGCTGTGTCTCCCCCTCCACCTGCTGTGTCTCCCTCCACCTGCTGTCTCCCTCCACCTGCTGTGTCTCTCCTCCACCTGCTGTGTCTTCTCCACCTGCTGCTCCCCCCTCCATCTGCTGTGTCCCACTCCACCTGCTGGTCTCCCTTCACCTGCTGTCCCACCTGCTGTGTCTCCTCCACCTGCAGCTCTCCTCCACCTGCTGTGTCCCACTCCACCTGCTGTGTCTTCCCTCCACCTGCTGTGTCTCCTCCACCTGCTGTGTCCCACTCCACCTGCTGTGTCTCCCTCCACCTGCTGTGTCTCCTCCACCTGCTGTGTCCCACTCCACCTGCTGTGTCTCTCCCTCCACCTGCTGTGTCTTCCTCCACCTGTGTCTCCTCTCACCTGCTGGCCTCCTCCACCTGCTGTGTCTCCCTCCACCTGCTGTGTTCTCCACCTGCTGTGTCCCACTCCACCTGCTGTGTCTCCCTCCACCTGCTGTGTCTCCCCCTCCACCCGGTCCCACTCCACCTGCTGTGCTCCTCCACCTGCTGTGTCTCCCCTCTCACCTGCTGTTCTCCCTCCACCTGTGTGTCTCCCTCCACCTGCTGTGTCTCTCCCTCCACCTGCTGTGTCTTCTCCACCTGCTGTGTCTTCCTCCACCTGCTGTGCCCTCCCTCCACCTGCTGTGTCTCCCTCCACCTGCCGTGTCTTCCCTCCACCTGCTGTGTCTTCCCTCCACCTGCTGTGTCTTCCCTCTCCACCTGCTGTGTCTCCTCCACCTGCTGTGCTCTCCTCCCACCTGCTGTGTCTTCCTCCACCTGCTGTGTCTTCCTCCACCTGCTGTGTCTTCCTCCACCTGCTGTGTCTCCCTCCATCTGCTGTGTCCTACTCCACCTGCTGTGTCTCCTTCACCTGCTGTGTCCTTCCTCCATCTACGGTCTTCCTCCACCTGCTGTGTCCCCTTCTCACCTGCTGTGTCCTCCACCTGCTTGTCTCCCTCCACCTGCTGTGTCTCCTCTCCACCTGCTGTGTCTCCCTCCACCTGCTATGTCTTCCTCCACCTGCTGTGCTCCCCCTCCACCTGCTGTGTCTCCTTCCACCTGCTGTGTCTTCCTCCACCTGCTGTGTCTTCTCCACCTGCTGTGTCTCCCTCACCGCTGTCTCCCCTCCACCTGTGTCTCCCCTTCCACCTGCTGTGTCTCTTCCTCCACCTGCTGTGTGTCTCTCCTCCACCTGCTGTGTCTTCTCCTCCACCTGCTGTGCTCCCTCCACCTGCTGTGTCTTCCCTCCACCTGCTGTGTCTCCTTCACCTGCTGTGTCCCACTCCACCTGCTGTGTTTCCTCCACCTGCTGTGTCCTCTGCACCTGCTGTGTCTCCACCACTGGCTGTGCCCTCCTTCACCCCACTGCCCCTCCTCTCCACCTGCTGTGCCCCTCCTTCACCTGCCAGCCCTCCTTCACCCGCTGTGCCCTCCCCTCCACCTGCTCTGCCCTCCTTCACCCGCTGTCCCCCTCCCTCCTTCACCTGCTGTGCCCCTCCTTCCACCTGCCAGCCTCCTCTCACCTGCTTAGCCCCTCCTCCACCTGCTGTGCCCTCCTTCACCTGCTGTGCCCCTCCTCCACCTGCTGTGCCCTCCTTCACCTGCTGTGCCCCTCCTTCACCTGCTGTGCCCTCCTCCACCTGCTGTGCCCTCCTCCACCTGTGCCCCTCCTCCACTGCTCTGCCCTCCTTCACCTGCTGTCCCTCCTTCACCTGCTGTGCCCCCTTCACCGCTGTCCCTCCTTCCACCTGCTGTGCCCTCCTCCACCTGCTGTGCCTCCTTCACCTGTTGTGCCCCTCCTCCACCTGCTGCCCTCCTTCACCTGCTGAGTCCCACTCAAACTAGTTCTAACGCCACGCTGTTTATTTTCCAGGATCAAGACTATCGAACTTGGGATGCCACTGGTGGAGCAAGTGTCGGGGAAGGCTGGCTCCTCCGCCCTCACCCCACACGGTCGAGTATCCATCCTGCCCCGGCACCCAGTCTTGGCCATATTAAAAACAAGATAGGTTGATATTAGAATACTGGCGCCGAGGTACCACCAGGACCCGGGTAGACAAGGCAATGATTTTACACACACACACACACATACACACACATACACGCACACACACAGAGACGCACACACACACCAATAGGGTGACGAATCTCTCAAATTCTCTCTCAGGAATTTGAAAACTCTACATTCCATTCTTAGATTATATACGACGACATGAGAACTTGGGAGTAAGAGTGAGTGAGAGTTTATAGAGGAGTCAATACAGGTGTACAGGTCGTGTCATGAAGCACCTGTACAGTCCCTGGCTGCCGTGAACAGTGCGTGGATGTGTGAGGGTTGAGAGAGGCGGCGCAGGTCACCCGAGGAGAGTTTAGTCATGTCTTGATTGCTGGAATTACAATCGACCGTCGCAATTGGCCCATCGACAACCAGCCTCAATCTCAAGTCGGTCCATCTAATTGAAAACTGCGGATGTCCACGTAGTCACCGATTTTAATATCTTGCTCCAAACTGCTGGGGCTCCCGATCAATGTCGCAGATGTGGCTAAACCAGCGCCCAACAGTGTATTAAAATTCAGATTAGCATATTAATTTCGTGGAATATCGAGTGGCCTTGTAGAAGATGGAGAGAGGAGGACGGAGAGATGTGGGTGAGGTAGGGAGGGAGGGTGACGGCTGTGAGGGGGCGGCCAGCCTTACTGTAGTCAGCGATGGTAATGTCAACACCGTGGCACCTCCTTACACACCACACAACTCTTCCCGAGAGTTTGTGTTTGGGTCAGAGGTGGGCGGGGAAGATGGCGGTGGCGGGGAAGAGGCGGTGGAGACGGCGGCGGTGTGGTCACCCACAACCTGAAGGTGGGCAAGACGTGGATAAATCTGGCAGGCATTAAGCGTGGGCGTCCCATATGAATATCCGTCTTGTGGGAGGGAGCGGAGGCATCCATCTCTCAGTAGAGCAGGTCATCCCTCTTCTCCGCCGCTCTCTAGTCACTCTATGTAAATTAAGAAGAAAATGGAGTGTAGTTGGTCGCCTGTGGCCGCTGGTCACACGCGTTCATGTTGTGTGTTACTCCCAGACACTTGTTGTTGTTGCTGTTGTTGTTGTTTGTACTTGAAGGATTTTGTGTGTGTGTGTCAGTCATCAGGTGTGTATCGTGTTATTGTTGCCGACAGCGTCAAGCTGCACCGTCAGCGGGAGCGGTGTACTGAGGCCGTGGGCAGTACTTCCCTGCCCCCTCTGTCCTCCCCACCAGCGTCGCCACCCCTTCTCTATGGAAATTTATGGCTTGAATGGCCTCTTGGAGTGGGTGTGCGGCCGGCCAACGGGACCACATTAGAGGCGGGGAGAGATTGGCTCGAGCGTTTTGTTACTGCGTCGGCCGCCCGCCTGAGGGACGAGGCCCCTGCCCCACCAGGAGTCCCTCGGCCTTCATTTACTGATCCTTACCTCCTGACCCTCACACACTGATGCCATCATGACACTCAGGGTGCCAGGGTGTCTTGTGTAAGAATGATGAGGTTGAAGAAGAGAGCAAAGTGGCACCTTCTGTCACCCCGACACACGGCACTAGTCACACAGCTCAACAAAAAAATAAAAAAAATAAATCTAGGAAATAAAAAAAATCTAAGCTATTTTATTTTGTTATGGACTGAGGGAGGTAGAAGGAGGCTGTGCCCTGACCTATACTGAAGCCAAAACATGCCAAGGGGTATCATGAGTCAACCAGGGCATCAGTCATGTGGTATCTCGAATGTAGGACGATTGGGCCAGGGAAGTTAGAACCTAACCTAACTACACACCGGTGAGTGAATGCTGTGGTAAGTAGTGGATGAAGGGGCAAGGAGTGGGTGAAGGGGCAAGGAGTGGGTGAAGGGGCAAGGAGTGGGTGAAGGGGCAAGAAGTGGTTAGAGGAGCAAGAAGTGGTTGGAGGGGCAAGAAGTGGTTGGAGGGGCAAGTAGTGGGTGAAGGGCAGTAGTGGATAGAAGGGGGCTAGGAGTGGGTGAAGGGGCAAGGAGTGGGTGAGGGGCAGAGTGGGTGAAGGGAACCCAAGTAGTGGATGAAGGGGCAAGGAGTGGGTGAAGGGGCAAGGAGTGGGTGAGGGGGCAAGGTGGGTGAAGGGGCAAGAAGGAGTGGGTGAAGGGGCAAGTAATGGGTGAAGGACAGAGTATTGGGTGAAGGGGGCAAGAAAGTGGTTGGAGGGCAAGTATTGGGTGATGGGGGCAAGTATTGGGTGAAGGGGCAAGTATTGAGTGAAGGGGGCGTGTTGGGTGAAGGGGCAAGAAGTGGTTGGAGGGGCAAGTAGTGGTTGGAGGGCAAGTTCTTCTCAGGTAATCACTTGTTCATCTCATTGTCTTCTGTGTGTGGGTGTGTGTTCCTCCGTTCCTTCCTCCTCTAAGCCTCCTCTTCTCAGGCCTCTTCTTCCTTCAAGGCCTCCTCTTCCTCTTC